>NC_079505.1:11571649-11860986 GCF_030052815.1 Hevea brasiliensis
AATGAATTGCTTTTAACAATATTAAATAAATTTTTAAGCATTTGATATGTGTTGAACATATTTTCATACACGTCAAAATTTTTTAAAATTATTTAATTTTGAGAACATGGTTGGAACACGACGTCTTTTTTTTTTGTTTATTTTTATTTTTATTTTTTTATCCTATTAATTATTTTGTATATATATATATATATATATATATACTTTAAACACTTTTTCTTGCCTTTCGTTGTAAGGCACGATGGAAGACTTTGCTGTTCATGGAAAATGATACCATTTTGATTACGAATGGCTAAATAATAATAAAAAAAAATCATTTTTTTTTGTTTTAATTAAAACTTTTTAATTTTATATATAACTTTAATCGTAAAACTTTCATATTTTTTTAATTTTAATAATAAATTTAATTAAAATAATTACATTCATTGATTAATAAAAATAATTCTAATCCTTTTGATTTTATTAATTTGTTCAATAATTTTTAATTCAGAAAACTTCGTATTGACTAATATTGACAATGTAGATAAATATTTGAATTATTTTTATCAATTGAACCATCCCATTAAACAAACCACTAAAATTAAAATTAATATGAAAATTTGAGTATTAAATTGATAAAATTAAAAGACTTACTTAAAATTGAAAAAGTTTACGAAGGTTTGAACTTTTCTAGTCATTTGGTCATTATGAATCCAAGGTAATAAGCACTGAATCATTGGACTAATAGCTCGATGGTTAAGCACTAGCCTCTTATGTAAGAGATTTTGAGTTTAATCTTTGACCATTCTATATTTATTCTAAATATTTTCAAAGCATAAAAAGATAATGAGCAAAATCATATAAAATATATTATGAATTTACGATAGAAATAAGCATGATATTGCGAGATATTTTGTCATCACTATGAAAAACTTTCCATTACAAAATTTCACCTTTAACATCCTGTCGATTTGGTCAAAGTTAATGCTTCAGTCGTTGCAACTATGCTACAGTTGATCTCAAAAATTAAAGTTTTAATCATAAAAATTTGTAATAATTAAAAAATTAAATTTATTAATTATAAATATTTTTGAAATAATTAATTTTAAAAATTTATTTTTATTAACATTTAAAAATAATAATTTTTATAAATGATTTTGAACTTCCAATTGCAATATTATATGAAACTATAATTTTTTTCTTTTTATTCTATGAAAGCCTAATTAATGCACCGAGTAACAATGGATAGGTAGATAAAGAGATTCGAACTCAAGATCTCACCATTCCCTTTACTTATAAGATAAAGAAAAACGAATCAGACTGCCCCTGATTGACATAAAACTATAATCGTTAATCTTTAATTTTGTACGATGAATATTGAGATATGTCACCAAATCTATACGATTTTAAATGCATATTTCAGTTGGCAGTCTCATTTTTCAGTATTTTATAGACCCAGGCTGTATAATAATTTGAGTTGAGCTTCCTAGCTTGATCCACTACTTGGCAAATGTTCCACCACTCATCATGTCTTGAACTGCTTGCTTTAATGGAGTCAAGTCTTGTGTGGCCTGCCCATAAATAATTTTTCTTGCCTTTTTTATACGGCAAAAAAAAGGAATTAGTTTGCTTTGTCTGAGTCAAGTCTTGAGGGGAAGTGTGAATCTAATACATACCGTCTAGCAACACTTTTTCTTGCCTTCTTTATAAGGCAGAATAAATGACTTTATTGTTCATTGAAAATGATGCCATTTTGATTATGAATATAAGATAATAAGATTGAACCATTGGGCTAATCGCTTGATGATTGAGCATTTGCTTGTTAGTTTAAAATCGGTTGGTTCAATTCAGAAACAAATAAAAATAACCAATTAATTAAAATGAAAAATATAAAAATTGAAATATGTTGAGGTAATGAAAGGAATCAAACCGAACCAATTTTATTATTTTAATTTAGTTTTTCGATTTTGACCTTCTCTTTTCACTTCTCTATATTTGCCTCACTTTCTTTGATATTCTCTCAAGCCAACTAATTACATACTGAAATAGAAAATCTTCGACACATATTCTTTCTCATGAACAGAAAAAATTATAGTATATATAAAGAACACTAAAAAATAGTATCATCTCAACTACAAATTTTCAATTTTACTTTATTTATAAAAAAATGAGACTTATATATTTATAAAGAGAAAGTATGTACTTGTGAAAATTATGTGCAATTTAGAGCAATGTCCAGGTCGAGTGCTATCCTTGAAACAATTAAAATGATTTGAATTCTAATATTTTACTGATTCGATTAATTAAAACTAATTCAAAATCTAATATTTTATGAGTAGGGTCTGATTAGCACAGGGTCAGATTTGAATTATTTACAACTCTGACAATCAGTGCACAACGTGGTTGGAACGCGAAGTCTTCCTAGCTTGGTCAAGTACTTGGAAAATGTTTCAACACTCATCATGTCTTGAACTACTTGCTTTAATAGAGTCAAGTCTCGTGTGCCCCACCCTGCAACATTTTTTCTTGCTTTTTTTATACGGCAAAATAAAGGAATTAGTTTGCTTTTCTTGAATCAAGTGTTGAGTGGAAGTGCGAATCAAATAAATGACTTTATTGTTCATGGAAAATGATGCATTTTGATTATGAATCTAACATAATAGGTCTAATAGCTCGACCATTGAGCCATTGCTTTTTAGTTTGAAATCGATTGGTTTGATTTGGAATTAAACCAAAATAATCAATTCATTAAAATGCAAAAGTATAAAAACTGAAACAAGCCTAGGTTATTAAAAGAAACGAACCAAATCAGATAGATTATTTTAGTTTAATTTTTTGATTTTGATCTTCTCTTTTCACTTCTTTGAATTTTTCCTCAGTTTCTTAGATATTCTCTCAAACCAACTAATCATATTCGTTCTTATGAACATGAAAAATTATAATATGAATCGGAGTCATTAAAAAAATAATATTTTCTTTATTTATAAGGAAGTAAGACTCATATATTTATAAAGAGAAAGCATGTACTCGTAAAAATTCTAATATTTTACGAGATCAAGCAGTATTCACAATTAACTTAAAACAATTAAAATGATTTGGATTC
This sequence comes from Hevea brasiliensis, assembly GCF_030052815.1. Lineage (NCBI taxonomy): Eukaryota > Viridiplantae > Streptophyta > Magnoliopsida > Malpighiales > Euphorbiaceae > Hevea > Hevea brasiliensis. Next base: position 11,574,732 of record NC_079505.1, read on the forward strand.
TAATATTTTACTAATTTAATTAAAACTAATTCAAATTCTAATGTTTACGAGTTGAATTATTTACAACTGTGATAATCAGTACAAAGCGTTGATCCATGCTCAATTATTTCATATCTTATAAATCAAAGCCAATTTCTGTAAATATCCACATTTTGCTGCTTTCTGCAGTCCACAAGTTGGGCAATGGTCGTTGACTCGCAAGTCTTGATTTCAAATGGAACCACCATATTTTAATGCTCCCATGTCCGGACTGACTTTATTTGCGATTTCCATTCCGCCCATTTATATTTGGTTAAGAAGAAAATAGATAAAAAAGAAAATTTTGAAAAGATAATAAATGTTAGATTCTACTCCTATTTTCTTTTTAAATTGAATGAAAGTGGGAGAAAATGCTTAAAATTACAAAATTATCTCCTTATTTGTAGATTATTTCGAATATTTAATGATAAAATTATAATTTTATTATTTAAAGAAATAACTTTCCTTTCAATATATATTTTCCTTCCTATTTCTAAACATATATATTAATCATTGTATTATTTTATCTTCTTCCAATTATTTTTTTTCCTCCCATTCAAACATAATGTTAATTTCTTTTTATATTAAAATAAAAAAAATTATTATTTAATCTCTCTATTTTAATAAAATTAAATATTTAATACTCTTATTTTCAAAAATATATTGATAGTTGTATTTTGTTGCGTCTACTCTTTAGTCTTTCCGTTTAGTTTAAATTATATTAATTGTGTATTCTTTTATCTTCTTCCAATTATTTTCTTTCCTCAAGAAAAATTATTATTTAATTTCTCTATTTTAATAAAATTAATTATTTAATTCTTATATTTTCAAAAATATATTAGTAGTTATATTTTGTTAGTCTACCTACTCTTTAGTCTTTTTATTTAGTTTAAATCAAGTTTTCTTGTCGATGTATTTAAAAGAAAAATAACTTACTATTACGAGAATTAAATAATTTAAAGACCTCAAAAATAGAAAGAGAGTATGTAATTATATTTTTTCAAATTACATAATTAAATAAAATTACAAACTGGCGCATTAAATAACCATAAGGATTAAGCAGTAAATGGAAAAAAAAAGGAAATTAATAATATAATTTTTCAAAATAGAGAATCAAATAGTTAGTTTATGTAAAATAAAGGGATTAAATAAAAATTTTCCCTAAAAAGTTAACTTACAAATTAAAATTCAATTTCATACAATTTAATTAATATTACTTTTAGTATCGAAAATTTTCGAAGCAAATAAATAAATCACATTTATAAATAATTATATAATATTTTTAATTATCTTTAAATTTTAATTATCATAATAAATTATTATTTTATATCACTAATAATCGTATCTTGATTTAACTTCAAAATTGTAATACTATTTTTATCATAAAAGTTTTTATTATATGATTGTTTATTATTTTGAAAGCACTATTTGATTAATAGTTAAAAAATTATATTATTTTAATAATTTTTATAAATATCAATATTATCCTCGTTTTAACAATTGCAACACTTAATTACATATCATTTATATAAATTTAAACAATTAAATTACTTTTAAACATATTTTAACTAAATATTTAAATTATTTAAAAATTATTATTAAGTAATCTTACAATACAATTAACTACTTATTTTTTTTAATTTAACTTATAAATTAAAAAATATATTTTAAATAAAAAATTAAAAATAAGTAGTAAAACCGAACATGTTCATAATTGACAATAGTGGCAATAATTAATGAGAACTTTTGGGCCCTAGCAGCCTCAAAATCCAATTTTCAAACACTGTCAAGCCCAGGGGCGAAGCTTGGGGCCGCAAAGGAAGTTTGGCCCTCAAAATGTGAAGTTTTGGCGTGTGGATAGCTTTTTTTCTTTCTTCTTCTTCTTCTTTTTTTTTTTTTCGCAAGTTTTAGAGATTTCCTTTTTCATCTTTCTCACACATATGATCACAGGGTGCAACTACTTGGCAATTACTTTCTTCACCTCACCAATGACTTACAGTAAATAAATATAAAAAAATTTGAATAAATTTTTACCTTTTATAATAATAAATTTTTAATTAATTTATAGTGTAATTAATTAAAATACCTATTTAATTCTTTTTATACATATATTAATAGCAGTTTCCATAACTATTTCATTAAAATTTATAATAAAAGTACTTTATTCAAAAAATAATTTAAATTTTATGAAATTTTTATATTTTATCTTACAATTTTTGTAAATCAATATTTATTTTTGTAAATTACAAAAAATATATTAGATTAATAAGAAAATAATATTACTTTTAAAATATATAAACATAATATTTTTTTGTTATTAATATAATAAAAAAATTAAATTACTAATAATGAATTGAATTATTTAATTTTAATAATAATAAAATATATACATTATTATTAATTAAAAATAATATTTTATTATATTATTTTTTAAAAATACTATATTAAAGTGTAACTTTTTTATTAATGTAATATATTTTTATAAAATAATTCTTTTGAAAAAAAAGTCATAACTTTACATAAATTTATAATATAAAATAAATATATTTCATAAAAATTAAAATTTTAAAATGTTGTTATTTTCTATTAATATAATAAATATTAAAAATACATAATATTTTTCAAAAGATAAATTTCATAATTTTCAATACTGTAACTTTTATTGGTTTTAATCATCTTTATTTGTATCTAAATTTTTGATGCTATCATATTTGTAATTTATTTTTTAAATTTTGATTCTATATAGAAATATAGTTGAGAAATAATTTATGCATAAAAATATAGATATTTAATTAAAATTTAAAATAATTCTATTAAAAATTAATGATAATAAAATATAGATAATCAAAATATTAGTTATAATTACATTCAATATATAATTATAATTAAATAAAATGTTTAAAATTTAAGAAATATTAAATAAGAAATTTATAAAAAAATAATAATTAAAGAAATATTAATTAAATATATTTAAATAAATAAATTTTGAGAAATGATAACTACAGACTTTGAAAGAAATAATAAAAAAGTACAAATAAAAAAATATTTAAGAGTATTTAGGTAAAATGAAAATATTTGATCAGAGAAGAGCGTGTGATGTGTATTAAATGTCTCTTATGACATATTATATATACACAAATAAATAAAAATCATTTAAATAAAAAAATTAATTTATAATTAAATATTATTTAATTAAATAACGATAATAAAAGTATTCAAAATCAAATTTTATAATAATCAAATATTTCCTATTTATCAGGCCATTTCAATTAAATAGCTATAAGTTCGCCATAATAATAATAATAATAATAATAAATATTGCAAAAGTAAAATAAAAGAATATTAAATTATTAACATAAAAAATAATATTATTATAAATAAGTCAAATCTATATATTTTATTTTTATAATTTTTATGTAGACTACACATTTTTGTCTTTCAAATTTTTTAACATAGAATTCATAATAAAAATATTAATTAAAGATATGAAATAATTTATAGTTGATCAAATTATGTGATAGTTGATCATAAGATCATAAACTAATGGTCAATTTTCTTTAAACTAATAGCCATCAGTGATCTTTCATTAGTATTATTATTGAGGGTAGCATATAGCAAATAATATTTTTAAATAAATGAATTTATAAAAAAAAGTATAAATAATTGTTAAATGTTACATTTAATCATAAAAGGTCTTAATTTTTAAAAATTAAAATTTAAAAATAATAATAATTTAAATTATAAATATTAAGGTAGTATTGTAAATAATAGTGATAATTAAAAGGAAGTAAAAAATTAAATAATAATTAGTATTTATAAAATAATATAAATAATTTTTAAACATTATATTTAATTACAAAATATTTTAATTTTTAAAAATTAAATTTAAAAAAATAATAATTTAAATTATAAATGTTAAGGTAGTATTATAAATAATAATAATAATTAAAAATGAATAAAAAAAATTAATATAAAAAAGAGTATGTACTAAAGGTGATGCGTGGTAAGTTTTTTAATAAAAATGTTACGTGACATCTCCTTGAAAATACCACTATACTTTATATATATGTATAGATTTTGTTTCACCTAGTCAAGTCTCCTCCCTCTTTCCTCTCCTTTTCTAGCCTTTCTCATACGGCAAAATAAATGACCAATGTGAAAATTCGATTATCATCAACGTTACACATATTTCATGTAAACTAATAATAATGCAATTATAATGAATCAAATTTAATTTAATATAACACATTTTTTCAAAATTCACAATTACTGAGTATGCAGAATCACAAACCCTTAAAATAAAGTGTTATCTTCGTGTTTGAGGCTTGAGATTACGATTGAAAGATTAAAAATGTATTTTTATAAAATATTCTTTTTAATATTGTTGAAAAAATGGTTTAATTATTTTAGAATTTTATAATTACAATATATTAAATTTAATTAATTTCAAATCAAATTTTAATATTCATTATATGTATTAAATTCATGTTCTCAACAATAATCTAAATACCATGTTAAATAAATTTTTATGCATTTGATACGTGTTGAAAATATTTTCACACGCCAAAATTTTTTAAAATTATTTAATTTTGACAAACGTCTTCTTTATTTTTATTTTTTTATAATATTTATTATTTCTCTTGAATTAATTAACGAAACAATATCCTAACACTTTAAGCTTTTTATGAACCCGGGTTGTATAATAATTTGAGTTGAGCTTGGTAGCTTGATCAAGTAAATGTTCCAACACTCATCATGTCTTCAAGTACTTGCTTTAATATAGTCAAGTCTTGTGTGGCCTGCCCATAAACAATTTTTCTTGCGTTCTTAATGAGGCAGAATAAATGACTTTATTGTTCATGGAAAATGATGCTGTTTTGAGTGGGAATATCATATAATAGGATTGAATTGTTGAGCTAATAACTCGATCTTAAGCACGCACTTGTTAGTTTGAAACCGGTTGGTTTGATTAAGAATTAAACAAAAATAAACAATTAATTGAACCTTTTGTCGAGTAAGAAAATCAAGCATTTTTAATATATTAATATATTTTATTTATATTATATATATATATTTTTTATATTATTTATTATTTATTAATTTATTTATTAATTTATAATAAAATTATTTATTAATTTATATTTCTATTTATTATTAATTTAATTTATTTCTATTTTAATTTAATTTATTTCTATGTATTATTAATTTTATTATTATTTTATATTAAAATTATGCAAAAATATAAAATGTGAAATACGTTGAAGTTATGAAAGGAATCAAACCAAATCAAATCAATTATTTCAGTTTAATTTTTCAATTTTAACCTTCTCTTTTCACTTACCTACATTTTCTTTCACTTTTTTGGATATTCCCTCAAACCAACTAACCCCAGGCTAAAATAAAAAACCTTCCATGCATATTCTTTCCCATGAACAGGAAAAATTATAGTGCATATCTGGAGCACTAAAAAGTAGCATTATTTTGTCCATATATTTTTAATTTTTTTTTTTAAAAAATAAAACTCATATATTTATAAAAAGAAAGCATGTGGATTTAGAGCAATGTCCAGATAGAGCACTGTCCACAACGACTTAGGTAACTTTCTTTTAAACTGACAGTTAATGCTTCTATGTCCGTATCTACTTTATTTGTGATTTCCATTCCATCCCTTTAGAATGTGTTTGGATTGAAGGGAGATGAGAGAGGAAACTTTGAGAGGAAAATAGTTTTATTATCCATTCAGTTTATGTTTGTTAAGAAGAAAATAGATAAAAAAGAAAATCTTGAAAGGAAAATAAATGTTAGAATCCACTTCCATTTTTTTTCAAATTGAAAGAAAGTGGGAGAAAATATTTAAAATTACAAAATTATCTCTGAATTTTGTAGAATGTTTTTGAATATTTAAGGATAAAATTATAATTTTATTAAGTGTTTTAAAAAATAACTTTCCTTTCTTTCTATATCCAAATATAAAAAGAAAAAAATATATATATATATGTTTTTCCTCTAAATCATTGAATTTTTTTATCTTCCTCTAATTATTTTTTTTCCTTCCATCCAAACAGTCTTAATTTCTTGTCATATTAAAATAAAAAACTACTATTTAATCTCTATTTTAATAAAATTAACTATTTAATCCTCTTATTTTAAAAAATATATTAGTCATTATATTTTTTTTCGTCTACTCTTTAGTCTTTCAATTTAATTTAAAGAAAATTTTTTGTTTGTCTATATATTTAAAAGAAAAATAAATTACCATTAGGATAATTAAATAGTTAAAGACTTAGAAAATAATAAAAAAATATATATATATAATTATATTTTTTAAATTATAGAAATTGAATGACGTAATAGCTTAACATCTTTAGGCTTTTTATAGGCTTCATCAACTACTTTTTCTTTTTTTGTTTATTAGTCAAAAATATTATTATAGTGATAAAAAAGAAACAGAGGGTGCAAAACCACCAATTTTTCATCACCACTCGTCATACGATGAAATTGGAGTAAATAGTGCTATCATATGAAATGGTTTTATTCTAACCAATGATCATGGCAATCACATTATAGTCAATGGTTAAAGTGCATACATTTACACAAGATAATTATTTTGAAAATTGGGCCATATTATTCTATTGAAATGATATTGTTTCACCAAGTTGAGTCTCCTCTCTCTCTCTCTTCCCTTCTTCTCCTTTATATGGACTTTTGAGTAAAATAGCATAGCAAGATTGGCAAGTCCTGGGAATTTGTTTGCTTTAATCCACAACACTTTTTCTAGCCTTTCTTATATTGCAAAATAAAAGACCAATGTAAAAAAGCGATTATCACCAATGTTATGCATATTTCACATAAACCAATGGTAACACAATTATAATGAATCAAATTTAATTTGATATAATATATTTTTTTATAATCTATAATTATTGGGGACGTAAAATCACAAACACTTAAAATAAAGTGTTATTTTTGTGTTTGAGGTTTGAGATTATGATGGAAAGGTTAAAAATGTATTTTTATAAAATATTATTTTTAATATTGTTAAAAAATGGTTTAATTATTTTAGAATATTATAATTAAAATATATTGAATTTAATTAATTTCAAATCAATTTTTAATATTCATTATATATTGAATTCATGTTCTCAACAATAATCTAAATACCATGTTAAATAAAAAACCTTCCATGCATATTCTTTTCCACGAACAGAAAAAATTATAGTACATATCAGGAGTACTAAAAAGTAGTATTAATTTATCCACATATTTTTAATTTTTTTAAAAGAAAATAAGACTCATATATTTATAAAAAGAAAATAAATGTTAGAATCCACTTCCATTTTCTTTTCAAATTGAAAGAAAGTGGGAGAAAATGTTTAAAATTACAAAATTATCTCTGAATTTTGTAGAATATTTTTGAATATTTAAGGAAAAAATTATAATTTTATTAATTATTTTAAAAAATAACTTTCTTTTCAATATTTTCCTTCCTATATCTAAATATATATATATATATATATATATTCTCTTAATCATTGTATTCTTTTATCTTCCTCTAATTATTTTCTTTCCTCCTATCTAGACGGTCTTAATTTCTTTCCATATTAAAATAAGGAAAACTACTATTTAATCTTTATTTTAATAAAATTAACTATTTAATCCTTTTATTTTTAAAAATATATTACTCATTGTATTTTTTTTTGTTTACTTTTTAGTCTTTCAGTTTAGTTTAAATAAAATTTTTGGTTTGTCAATATATTTAAAAGAGAAATAAATTACCATTACAAGAATTAAATAGTTAAAGATTTAGAAAAAAAAAATGATATATAATTATATTTTTCAAATTACAGAAATTGAATGAACAATAGCCTAACATCTTTGGATTTTTTATAGACCCAAGTTGTGTAATAATTTCAGTTGAGCTTCCTAGCTTTATCAACTGCATTTTTTTTTTTCTTAATCAACCATCAATTTTTCATTACCAGTAGAAGTTAGTTGTGCCACTCATCATATGTTAAAATGGGAGAAAATATTGCAATCATGTATAATAGTTTTATTAGAACCGCTAATCATGATAATCACACTATAATTAAAGATTAAAATACAATTATTGCACATAAAATAATTAAATTAGATAATTATTCTGAAAACAGGGCCATATTTTCTATTGAAACAATTTTGTTTTGCCAAGTCAAGTCTCCTCTCTCTTTCCTTCTCCTTTTTATGGGCTTTTGAGTAAAATAGCATAGGAAATTTGGCAAGTCATTGGATTTCATTTGCATTAATCCATAGCACTTTTTCTAGCCTTTCTTATGCAGCAAAATCCAAGACCAATGTAAAAAGGTGATTATCACCAATGTTATGCATATTTCATGTAATCTAATAATAACGCAATTATAATGAATGAAATTTAATTTAATATAATATATTTTTTTCAAAATCTACAAATTACTAGGACGTAGAATCACAAACACCTAAAATAAAGTGTTTTCTCTATATTTCAAGCTTGAGATTATGCTGGAAGTGTTTTTTAGAAGACATAATTTTAAATATTATTGAAAAGTTTGTTTAATAATTATTTTAGAATTTTAAAATATATTAAATTTAATTTCAAATCAATTTTTATTATTCATTATAATTAATTTATTTAATGAATTGCTTTTAACAATATTAAATAAATTTTTATGCGTTTGATACGTGTTGAACATATTTTCATACACGTCAAAATTTTTTAAAATTATTTAATTTTGACGACATGGTTGGAGCACGACTTCTTCTTTTTTTTGTTTATTTTTATTTTTATTTTCCTTATCATATATATATATATATATATATATATATATATATATATATATATATATATATATAATTTATATGATTTGTTATTATGTAGTTATTATTATTCCTAAAAATATAATTTTAAAATTTGAAATAATTAATTTATATTTTTTATACATTGGAAAGTAATAATAATTAATTTGATATTATTTCATTATTATTATTATTTTACTTAAAACACTTTTTCTTGCCTCTCTTTGTAAGGCATAATGGAATACTTTGCTGTTCATGGAAAATGATACCATTTTGATGATGAATGGCTAAGGTAATACATACTGAATCATTGGACTAGTAGATCGATAGTTGCGCACTTGCTTGTTAATTTGAAATCGATTGGTTCAATTTGGAATCAAACAAAAATAATCAATTAATTGAAATAAAGAAAAAAAAAAAGAAAACTCAAACATTCGGAGATAATGAAAGAAATTGAATCGAATCAATTCTATTATTTCAGTTTAGTTTTTCAATTTTGACCTTTTCTTTTTTACTTTCCTATATTTGTCTCACTTTTTTGAATATTCTCTCAAAGTAACTAATCACATGCCAAATAGAAAACCTTCCACACATATTTTTTCTCACGAACAGTAATTTTATCTTGACCATATATTTTTAATTTTACTTGTAAAGAGAAGTGAGACACACATATTTATAAAGGGAAAGTATGTATTTATGAAAATTAAATGCTCACAAAGATTTAGGATTTGATTAACACAAGGGTAGGTTGAAATATTTACAACACTGATAATTAGTACAAAGCATTGGACCTCGTGATTCGCGCTCAATTATTTCATATCTTATAAATCAATGCTCAGTTATTTCAAATCTCTGTAAGGGTCCATAAGTTGATAAATAGTCGTTGACTTGCAAGTCTTGATTTGAAATGGAACCACCATTTTATAATTATGCATATATACTCAACATTTTAAAATCACAAAATTATCTCTATATTTTATAAATTATTTTTGAATATTTAAAGATATATTATAATTTTCTCATTTTAAAAAATAAATTTTCTTTCAAAATTATATATACATATTCCTTAATCATTGTATTCTTTTATCTTCCTTCAATTATTTTCTTCCTCCCATCTAAATATAGTATTAATTTATTTCTATATTAAAATAAAAAAAATTAATATTTAATCTCTTTATTTTAATATAATTAATTATTTAATTCTTTTATTTTAAAAAATATATTACTCGTTCTACTTTGTTCTATCTACTCTTTAATCATCTTTCCGTTTAGTTGAAATCAAGTTTTCTGTTTGTAAATGCTCTGTTGCCCTTTAGTAGCTCATAAGCATTTTGCAGACAATTAGTTTGGAATTTTTTTTTTTTTTGGAATTTTCCATTTGGGGATTATGAATAATAAGTGGCTGAATTGCGTAGATTTTTTATAAGCTAATTTTTATTAAATTTAGCTAAATTACATAGAAGGCGTATGCCAAGAATTCCTTTTACTATTTGCTGAATTTCTCAAATTTGGTGTGGAATGGAGCTTGATTTTCTTAATGGGTGAGGGGAATTCGAGAATACCCACCACAAGAAGTAAATGGGCAGAACAGGGAAAAATTATTAAATACAATTATTGTATATTGAAACGATTTTATTTTTTATTATCGATCATGGTAGATTCTATATTGTTTAAAGTGCATGTGTTATATATACAATGATTATTTCGAATATATTTGTTTTTGTTCTAACTTATTAAAATTTCCCTTCAAGAAGGAATCAAAATTTAAGTTTGAATATTGCTAAATGAGTGTGTGTGTGTATATATATATAAAAGTTTTGTAGAATTTGATTTTGAAAGAAAACTGAAAGTGACTCCTTCCTCTCATTCAAGAAATGAGCAGTATACAATTGTATACAAAGTTACCAATGTCTGTTACAACTCATCTAACTAACTGACAAAAACAAGTAATAAATTTTATGCAAATTTTAACCAATCCAATTCCAGGCAAGCTATAACCAACAATTCGAGAATTAGTTCCAATAATATTGAAGAGTTAATATTATTCTTATTGCTAATTAGTAATGAGTCTAGTAAGTCACACACATACGAGTAATATGATCAAAGTATAATTAATTTGATTAATTAATTAAATAGTTTAATTAATTAAATTAACAAATTTAGTTTGTAATTAGATTGTAAAGTTCCTAATATAGCTTGAAACTAAATTTATCAATAGAAATATTCAAGTTAATATTTAAAGTGTTTAAATATAAATTTAATTAATTAAGCATAAGGAAGGAACACCACAAAAAAAAACAGTTGTTTCAGAGACGGAATTTGTGACGGAAATAAGTCCGTCAGAAAGAATTTCTTTTAGCGACATATTTTCAACGGATTAATAACGGGTATCAATTTAAGGGAATAGTGACGGATATTAAACTAATTAGCGACGGGTTATTAACAAAATTTGTGACGGACAATAGTTCCTTCAGAAATCCGTCATAAAGTTTAGATTTTAAGATTTAAAACCCTAATGTCGACAGCCGTATTTTATCTCCTCTCTTTCAAAACGGCTCTTCCTCTTTTCTCTCTTTTTCGACAGTGGGGAATTGCTCCGTCTTTCCGTTTGTGACAATCCACCACCGTAAGTAATTTGGTTTCAGCGCTCTCGACAGTAATTTGTTCTTCTCAATTTCCTGCATCTGGTTTCAGCGCTCAATAGGTAAGTAATTTGATTTTATTTTTTTATTTGATTTTAGTTTTAGATTTCTAATCGAATTTCTTGCGTTCTCTTTCTTTTCTTAATTTACTTTGTATAGAAAATTCAAGTCTGGTATTGTATTCGTGTAGTTTTTTAGATATGAGCTTCGCATTTTTTAATTTTTCTGACACAATGATAAAATGGTCAAATACAGATGATTATTAAATAATTGAGGGATTAACGTAAAGGGACAAGAGGGTATCCATATGAGAAGATGTTAATTTAGAGCTACGGGATCAAGATTCAAAAGTATTGACTTGTATTTGAACTATAGGGGAGAAGAATTAGTCTGTGTTAAAAAAGATGCAAATGACAAGAGAGAACATTAATATAATTCGGAACATGGCATGTGTGAATGAGCAAATGGACAACCATGTGATGATGGTTTGGATTGAAGTGGACAAGTGCTGGGGTTATTTTTATGATTTTGACAACTCCAAGGTTGAAAAATTATTTCTAATTTCATTTTATATTTGATTTTAATGAGTTTGATGAGATGGTTTATGCTTATTATGTCATTAAATAGTCATTAAGAATATAATCAGAAATAATTCAAGACTGCATTATTTGCTTAAGAAAATGCAATATCTATCATAGAAAAGTAAAGTATTTACAAAAATTGTATTTAGATACATAGAATTAAAACTATTTATAAATGAATCCCTATAAAATTAGAATATTTATAATGAAAAAAGAGGAAAAATTACAAGGAGCAGACAGAGAATGAAAAGTTGGTCCAAACTAATTACAAATCAATTGTTGAGTTGTAATCTGGAATTTCCTTTGTTGTTGTTTCATTGAATGTGTAAAGGAATTTTTTTTAGTTGTCTCTGCCCCTCTGGCATACATGTGCACACTTACATCTCTTTTTCTAGCTGATAAATAAGATTTATTTTACTTGCATTTTAATATCTGATGATGTAAGGACAGCCTGATTGATGCATGTCCATGGGTTGGATTCACCTAAGTTCTATTCCTTTATTTTTTTTTCTTTATTTCTTTCATTTTTGTGAAAGCATTGAAAAAAAAAGTTGCTGTCCACATCAGTATTAGGTAAAATTCCGAAAAAGACTTAAGCAATTCTTTTAACACTAATGTATTTGATAAAAAATTAAAAAAAATTAAGTATTAAAAGTTATCATTTAAAAGTTTTAATTAAGTTCAGTATGTTTTTGTTAAATGGTATTAGATTAATCTTTATTTTGGTATGAATCAAACTTTTTTTTTTTTTTAATATTGAGCTGTCTATAAATTTAGTTTCTATAAATTTTATGCTCTAAATGTTTATGCTTGGACACGAAAAGATGTGTATTACCTATTGATCAGATATTAGATAAAAGTATTAAATATTTAATGGCTCAACATACCCATACGCATTACCAAATCACACCTTTCTTTTTCTTTCTTTCTTTCTTTTTTTTTTCTTTCTTTCTTTCGTGGAGACTGGAAATAAAGAGAAAATTATATAAGAAGTTTATGTAATTATATAAGAAGATACAATGAGTCTTAAAGAAAAAACTTTCTATTTAATTTTTATTTTCCTTTAAAAATAAAAAGAATTGTGGGCTTTTATTTATTTTATCAAAATACCATACTATGCCTTATTAGCCTTAGAAAGCCCAATTAGATCCAATTAGGTTTTTTAATAAAACAAATTCTTAAAATTAAATTAAAAAATGAATTTTATTTAAATTTAATTAAACATTTTTTACTCTTGAAAATTATTTTCTCCAAGAAATATACTATGCATATGATTATTCATTTTCAATGTCTTTAAATATATCTCACAATCATACAAATTTTTCATCATTGAGTTCTTCACAACCTCAATACACATACTCATAGGGTACAAAAATAGGGGTCCACAAATAAGATGCAATGATGGACTTATCCGAAGATGCATTCCAGGGGAAGAAGTTGAAAGTATACTTCAGTATTGCCATTCCTCGCCTTGCAGAGGACACTGCAGCACTTCAAAAATAATGCAATCAAGTTTCTAAACAAGTAATGTAATGCTAATTATATTGGAAATATTTGTGATGAGTTTGTAGGCTTCCAAAATTTAATATCATAATTTGCTTCAAAATCATGAGTATGAAAAAGCAAGAAGAGGAAGCAAAGCCTTTCTATAAACCTACAATGTTAACTTTTTTTATTTCCATCTTGTAAATTTCAATCAATTATTTGTATTGGTTTAAGTCTAGATTTATATAGAAAATTTTACATAACTTAGTTTTCACGAAATTCTTAATTAAAAGGGAACAAATCAAAATGTTCACTTTTTTAAAAAATGAAAAATTTAATTTGGGAAAGCATTTTAGTTGAAAGTTACATTTAATTTACTTTCCAAAGCTTCAAATGGATTAGAAATCCGATTTCTATGTTAAAAGTTATTGCTTTTTTTTTTTTTTTTAAGTTTTTGGGGAATCAGAGCAAAAGCACTATAGGCAAACGAAACTAGGATTTTAGGTAGGCAAAAGTCTTTTTTCAAAAATGACATTCTAGCTGAAGGGATTTTGGTAGCCTAAAGTAAGGACTTCGACAGCTGAACCTAAGTTTTTAGAATATATATTTATATATATATATATATTAAGTGATTGAACAACAACGGTCATGTTTATACTAAAACTATGAATAAAAGTTTTTTGTATCTAGAGAAAGTTACAGCCACCATTTATTTATGAATTTATTACATTAGAATCCTCTTTCACACTTTCTTTATCTATAACTTGAGTTAAAGCATTTAATTCTTTGAGATTTCTTTTGAATTGTAATTTTTTTTATTGTTTTGAGATAGAAAGTGAAGTTGTTCAGTAAATTTATTATTTCTCTTCATTAAATAGTGGTTGTACAATATTAAGTTACTCTTTGGTGAAAAAAAGATCGTAAGAGAGGTAGAGTTTAGTCTCAAGGAATAATAAAAAAATTAATCATCACCCTATGAAGATTGATTAGTAGAGTTAACTCTCAAGAAGAGCTTGAAGAGAAGATATAGGTTTTTAAAGCTGAATTTTAATAAATTTCTTGTGCATTTCAATTTTTTCCCTCCATTCTTGTTCTTTAAATTGCTAATTTTCATCTTAGCTTTCAAATTTTTAATTACAATTCAATTCACCCCTCTTGGATTATTTCAAGGGACAACATACATTTTAAATATAATAAATATAAAATTAAAACTATATTTAAATATATATTATATTTAAAATATATTTGGCAATAATTACTATACTTTATATATTTAAAATATTTGAATATTTTATATATTTAAAATATATTTTAAATTTTATGTTAACTATATTTAAAAATTTGGTGAAACAAAATTTAAATATATTGAACAAATTAAAAAAATGCATAATATGAAAAATGGATTATTATGTAAATGAAAGATAGTTTAAATGCTTTTTTTTTCTTTATATTCTTTTATAAAACTATAATTTATCACTATAGTCTAAATTTTATTTTTCTTGAAATAAAAAATAAAAATTAACGTGATTGACATGTAAAAATAATAATAATATATTATATTGTAGATCTAATATGTATAATTATTAATTATAAAATATATTAACTTATAAAGTTTAAAGGAAGAGAATGAAGAGATTATTTTATTAATAAAATAAAATTTTAAAGATTTAAACGTTTTGATTGAAAATAGAATTAAGAATATTTTAATATTTTATTATAATTAATGATAAATTAATATGTTAATAAAATAAAAAAATGAGAATTAAATAATATAGCAATTAATATTTTTGAATAGGACAAACGTTACGTTGTTTAGCTGATTAGTAGCCTGTTTATATAAAAGTTCTTTACATAATAAAAGAATTTTTTGATAAATTCACTATCACATTATTTATAAACAAATTAAAAAAATTAAATATTTTATAATAATATACTATTTAATTTTTTTAACATTTCTATAATTATAAATAAATATAAATATTATGAAGTATTTGATTAGTTTAATTTATAAATATCATGATAGATTAAATTTACTTATAAAAGAATTAATTAAAAATTCCTTTTTTTTTAGTAGTATAGCAATAGTCATAATATAAATATTGTGACTTCATAGTGTTTTTTTTTTTTTAATAGGAAAAGTTTTTTTAGTGAAAGATATTGAATAAATAATTTGAATTAGTGATTTTGAAAGAGCTATATTTAATTAAAATTTGAGCTATGAATTAAATTCCTAACTTTTTTATATAATTTATTTATAAATTATTTCATTAATTTTTATGATTGAATTCTATCATATGTTTTAAACTCAAAATTTTACAGTTCTAAAATTAATTAGATAGTATTTTTATAAAATTTTTTTAATTTTAAAAAGGAAATTTATTATTATAAAAAAACCCATATTATTTCGTAAATTTTAAAATTATTGAATTATTTATGAAATTATATTTAAATTTAACCAAAATTAAATAGAAAACTAATTAAATCAAGGAATGAAAATCAATTAATCTCTCACTCTAGCCATAGGAAAAAGGCTAAAAAAAAATTTTATATTAGGGAAAACTAAAATAAAATTTGGGTCTTTTGTTTATTGTTCAAGCACACCAATCCCCTTCATCAATTTCATTCCACAGTACATAAATGCCATTGACAAGGCAGATGAAGCACAATCTTCCTTTTCACATTTTTCACAGAAGTTCTGTACATATGGCTGCTCCTTTCATCTTGATTGTTTTCTGTCTGATTACATCCCCTCCGTCTGCATCTTCATCATCATCAACTCATCATAATGATTATATCACTTTAAATGAAGGATCATCTCTCTCCGTAGAGAGGCCAGATCATGTTTTGATTTCACCTAATGCCATTTTCACAGCTGGTTTTTACCCAGTTGGGGAAAATGCTTATTCCTTTGCTATATGGTTCACTGAACCCTATTGTTCTAACTGTCGCACGGTAGTCTGGATGGCTAACCGAGATGCACCCATTAATGGTAGAAACTCAAAGCTATCTCTGCTTAAAACTGGAAATCTCATATTGACTGATGCTGGTAAATCAGTTGTTTGGGCCTCCAACACTTTCTCACTCTCTTCATCTTCATTGCAGCTTTATGATACTGGTAATCTCGTTCTAATCACTACTACAAACCGCGTCATTCTATGGCAAAGCTTTGATGCACCTACAGATACCCTTCTTCCTCTGCAGCCACTCAACAGAGACTCACTTCTTGTTTCTTCAAGAAGCTTGACAAACTTTTCTTCTGGTTTCTACAAGCTAGCTTTCGATGACGATAATGTTCTTCGTCTTGTTTATGATGGTCCTGAAGTTTCAAGTGCTTTCTGGCCAGCCCATTGGCTTCTGAGCCGGGAAGCTGGGAGATCATCGTACAACAGCAGCAGAATCGCTTTACTTGACGCATTTGGCAATTTTATTTCATCAGATAATTTCACTTTCTTCTCTGCGGATTATGGAGTTCAACTTCAGCGAAGATTGACCCTTGATTTTGATGGTAATCTTCGACTGTACAGCAGAGAGAATGAGAACGGAAGCTGGGTAATTTCATGGCAAGCCTTTGCTCAACCATGCAAGATTCATGCAGCTTGCGGACCTAATAGTGTTTGCAAATATGTTCCTAGCTTTGGTAGGAAATGTTCTTGCCTCCCAGGATATAAAATTAAAAATCCTGCTGATTGGTCTTTAGGATGCGAACCAGAAATTTTGGTTTCTAGTGTTGAAACCGAGGTTATATTCATTCGATTACCTCACGTTGAAATGTATGGTTATGATTTTGGTTACTTTGAGAATTATACTCTGGAGATGTGCAAGGAAGTATGCCTACGAAGATATGATTGCAAAGGTTTCGCATTAAAATACGTCTTCCAGAACCACCCTGACAACGTTCCTTATTGTTTCCCGAAGTTACAATTGCTAAATGGATATACTACGCCAAATTTCAGAGGAGATTTTTACTTGAAAGTGCCAAAAACAAGTCCTTACAAAGACTGGTCAGCTAAAGAACTCACTCTAGATTGTCCTGCTGAAGCTACTAAGCAGCTTGAGAGAAGGTATGTTAAAACTGATGGAAACAGGTCAGAAAAATTCTTGCTTGGTTTTGTTACTACAGTTGGGATAGTTGAGATTCTTGCCATGGTTTTGGTGTGGCTTTACTTCATTGTAAGCCGGCAAAAGAGAGATGCAACTTCTGAAGACTACTTTCTTGTTGCTACTGGTTTCAGAAGATTTACCTACTCAGAGCTTAAGGCAGCAACAAGAAATTTCAGTGAAGAAATTGGCAGAGGAGCGACCGGAATTGTCTATAAAGGGATATTAGATGATCAGCGAGTTGCAGCAATCAAACGACTACACGATGCTAGCGAAGGAAAAGCTGAATTTCTAGCAGAAGTAAGCACTGTTGGGAAGCTTAATCACATGAACTTGATAGAGATGTGGGGATACTGTGCAGACGAAAAGCATAGGCTTTTGGTCTACGAGAATATGGAGAAGGGATCCTTAGCTAAAAACCTCTCTTCCATGGAACTTGATTGGAAAAAGAGGTTTAAAATTGCATTGGGCACTGCTAAAGGCCTAGCTTATTTGCATGAAGAATGCTTGGAATGGGTTCTACATTGTGATGTAAAGCCACAGAATATACTTTTGGATGCTAACTATGAGCCTAAGCTATCAGATTTTGGTCTATCTAGGCTACTAAGCAGAGGTCATGAGCTTCACAAATCAAGCTTCTCAATGATAAGAGGAACAAGAGGTTACATGGCTCCAGAGTGGATATTTAATCTGCCCATCACTTCCAAAGTGGACGTCTACAGCTATGGGGTGGTGGTGTTAGAGATGGTGACCGGAAGGAGCCCGTCGATGGCTGATAATGGGGGAGAGGTGGAGCACAAGACGTTGGTCGAATGGGTGAAAGAGAAGAAACATGGAGCTTCTGCAAGGAGTAGTTACTGGGTTGAAGAGATCACAAATCCCGCCACTGGAACGGACTATGATAGGAAGAAATTGGAAGGTCTAATTGGAGTGGCATTGAAGTGCGTGGAGGAAAGCAAAGACGCTAGACCCACCATGAACCAAGTAGTTGAGATGCTTCTAGAGATTGAAAATCATCATTAGGCAAACTGAGAATTTTCTTCTACATTGTATCTACTTTGAATTCAAGATATATGATAGAAATTGATATTCAAAATCGGTAATATCGGCGAGACATTGATCCGTAAGTATGTTTTTCCCTAGCTAATCAACTATTATTATACATATATGTATGTATATATATAACTTCAAACACTTTTTCTTGCGTTTCTTTGTAAAGGCATAATGGAAGACTTTGCTGTTCATGAAAAATGATACCATTTTGATTATGAATGGCTAAATAATAATAATAAAAAATTTTGTTTTAATTAAAATCTTTTAATTTCATATATAATTTTAATCTTAAAATTTTTATATATTTTTAATTTTAGTAATAAATTTAATTAAAACAATTAAATTCATCGATTAATAAAAATAATTCTAATCCTTTTGATTTTATTAATTTGTTCAATGATTTTTAATTCAGAAAATTTCGTATTGATAGAGAAGTATTTAATAATTAAGCAATATAAATGAAAAAGCTAAAAAAATTAAATATAAAATGAGTGTAAATAATATAATCAAAGAATCTAATTACAATATTCAAAATAATATGTGTTCATAAAATAAGTGTGTGTATAAGACGGAGAGAAATTAATTAAAATAAAATTTTGATTTGGTAAAATGATATTTTTTATCCTTTGAAAATGATTGCTAAAACTAGTAAAAAATTAAAAGGATTGACCAATATTGACAATGTAGATAAATATTTGAATTATTTTTATCAATTGAATCATCCCATTAAACTAACCACTAAAATTGAAATTAATATGAAAATTTGAGTATTAAATTGATAAAATTAAAAGGCTTAATTAAAATTGAAAAAGTTTACAAAAGGTTATAACTTTTCTAGTTATTTGGCCATTATGAATCTAAGGTAATAGCTCGTTGGTTGAGCACTAGCCTCTTATGTAAGAGATTTTGAGTCTAATCTTTCACAAATCTATATTTATTCTAAATATTTTCAAAGCATAAAAGATAATGAGCAAAATCATATAAAATATATTATGAATTTACTATAGAAATAAGCATGATATTGAGAGATATTTTGTCGTCACTATAAATTCTACAGGTTGAATTTATTATATGATTCCAATACAAAATTTCACCTTTAACATCCTGTCGAGTTGGTCAAAGTTAATGCTTCAGTCATTGCAACTATGCTACAGTTGATCTCAAAAATTAAAGTTTTAATCACAAAAATTTGTAATAATTAAAAAATTAAATATATTAATTATAAATATTTTTGAAATGATTAATTTTTAAAATTTATTTTTATTAACATTAAAATAATAATTTTTTTAAATGATTTTGAATTTCCAATTGCAATAATGTATGAAACTATAATATTTTCTTTTTATTTTGTGGAGGCCTAATTAATGGATTGAGTAAAAACGGATAGGTAGATGAAGAACTTAAGACCTCACCATCATCATTACCCCTACCTTAAAGATGAAGAAAAATCAATCAGACTGCTCTGATTGGGGTGAAACTATAATAATTAATTTTTAATTGTGTAATGAATATTGAGATGTGTCACCAAATCTATATGATTTTAAATGTATATTTCAGTTGGCAATCTTATTTGTCAGTATTTTATAGACCCAGGTTGTATAATAATTTGAGTTGAGCTTCCTAACTTGATCAACTACTTGGCAAATGTTGCACCACTCATCATGTCTTGAATCGCTTGCTTTAATAGAGTCAAGTCTTGTGTGGCCTGCCCAGAAACAATTTTTCTTGCCTTTTTTATACGGCAAAATAAAGGAATTAGTTTGCTTTGTCTGAGTCAAGTCTTAAGTGGAAGTGTGAATCTAATACATACTGTCTAGCTACACTTTTTCTTGCCTTCTTTAAAAGGCAGAATAAATGACTTCTTGTTCATTGAAAATGATACCATTTTGGTTATGAATCTAAGATAATGGGATTGAACCATTGAGCTAATAGCTCGGTGGTTGAGCACTTGCTTGTTAGCTTGAAATCGGTTGGTTCAATTCGAAATCAAGCAAAAATAATCAATTAATTGAACTGAAAAAATATAAAAACAGAAACATGCTGAGGTAATGAAAGGAATCGAATGAACTAATTCTATTATTTCAGCTTAGTTTTTCGATTTTGACATTCTCTTTTCACTTTTCTACATTTGCCTCACTTTCTTGGATATTCTCTCAAACCAACTAATTACATACCAAAATAGAAAACCTTTCTTTCAACACATATTCTTTCTCACGAACAGAAAAAATTATAGTATATATTAAGAGCACTAAAAAATAGAATTATTTTAACTACGCATTTTCAAATTCGATTAATTAAAACTAATTCAAATTCTAATATTTTACGAGTAGGGTCTGATTAGCACAAGGTTAGGTTGAATTATTTACAACTCTGATAATCAGTGCAAAGCATTGGAATCAGCATTTTATAATTATGCATATGCCCTCAACATTTTAAAATCACAAAATTATCTCTATATTTTATAAATTATTTTTAATATTTAAGGATAAATTATAATTTTATTATTTCAAAAAATAACTTTCCTTTCAATATTTCTTTTCTATATCCAAATATATATATATATATATATATATATATATATATATATATATATATATATTCCTTTTAATCGTTGTATTCTTTTATTTTTCTCCAATTATTTTCTTTCCTCTCATCCAAACATAGTGATTATTTCTTTTTATTCCAAATATGATTATTTTGTGATTACTTTATTAATATGTAGTTTTTGAATAGTTTATCTTATTAAAATATATTTTAATTAATAAAAATAAATTTTTACTATAAAGTTTCACTAAAAATAAATATAAAATATATTTTATATTCTAAATATATTTTATATAATAAAAAAATATTTAAATATATAATTTAAATCAATAGACAATTTTGTTAATCAAATAAAATTTTAAGGACTATTTTATTAATTAAATAAAACTTTAGAGATTATGTTATAATTTATCGTTAACTTTCTCAAATCTAATTTAGTCATTTAATTACAATTGTGACAATTAATTATGATTCAGCTATAATACATACAAAATAAAATTTTGACCATAATCATGAATACTCTAAAAATTTTAGATTTTTTTTATCCAATATGCCTTTCTAAAATAATATATATATATATATATATATATATATATATATATATGGGGAAAATTTCAGCATAACAGTAGAATACCATTCTATTTCCTTTAGTTGAGCTTCCTACCTTCATCAACCACTTTTTTTTTAAAATTTTTTTTCTTTTTATTAGCTAAAAATATTATTATAATGATAAAAAGAAACCGAAGGTGCAATGACCACCAACTTTTCATCAATTGTTGCACCACTCGTCATATATTAAAATTAGCATAATGCCGATGTATGAATAATTTATAATTTTTATTTTTTTATTTAATTTTTAATCACATTCTAAATAAGATAAATTATTATTATTAAATTAATTTTTAATTAAAATTTCTCTCTTATTTAATTTAATTTGAATTAATTTTTATCTGTTATAATAATAAAATTTTAGTTAATTTATGGTGTCAATAATTAAAATACCTATTTAATTCTTTTTATACATATATTAATAATAGTTTCTATAATTACTTCATTAAAATATAATAAAATTACTTTATTCAAACAATAATTTAAATTTCATGAAATTTTTATATATTATCTTATAATTTATAAAAATTAATTTTTTTAGATTACAGAAAATATATTAGATTAGTGAAAAAATAATGTTATTTAAAAAAATATATAAATATAAATTTTTAATATTAATATGATAAAAAATATATTAAATTACTAAAAATGAATTGAATTATTTAATTTTAATAATAATAAAAATATATAACATTATTATTAATTAAAAATAACATTTTATTATATTATTTTTTAAAAATATTATATGTTTAAATTTTTATAAAGTAAATTTTTTTATTAATTTAATATATTTTTCATAAAATAATTCTTTCAAAAAATATTAACGTTTTACATAAATTTATGATATAAGATAAATATAGTTCATAAAAATTAAAATTTTAAAATATCATCACTTTTTATTAAAATAATAAATGTTAAAATACATATTATTTTTCAAAAAATAGATTCTATAATTTTAATATTGTAACTTTATTTTTTTTAGTCATCTTTACTTAAATTCAATTTTTATAACAGTAAAATATTTCTTATTTATTTAGCTGTTTCAATTCAATAGTTATAAATTAATTATAATGATAATAATAATAATAAGTATTAATTAATCTGAGAAAAATAAAATAAAAAATATTAAATTATTAACATAAAAATTAATACATACTAATTAAAAATAAGTCAAATTTTTATATTTTATTTTTATAACTTTTTATTTAGACTACACTTTTTGTCTTTCAAAATTTTTAACAAAGATTTCACAATAGAAAATATAACAATATAATAATAATATTTATTAAAAATATGAAATAATTAAATATTAATTAAATTATATGAAAGTTGATTATTGATACATACATTTTGCATAGTCATTTAGATTTAATTTCATAGCTATTTTATTTGATTATTAGTCACTTTTAGCTAATTTCATTAGTTATTTAGTTAGTTTTTCATAATTGTCAATTTTGGATTAATTTGTAATTTTTACTTTGTTTTGTAGGAAAAATGGTGCTTTTGAAGGACTAAAAAGAAATTTTACTTTTGAGGAGTGATTTCTACAACCAAAGATGTCAAAAACAAGTTTTAAAGTTGAAGTATGCATTGGCCAAATTGCGCATAACTTGCCGCATAAGTTATGCAGTTCTGCATAAGGAGAAGAAACTGTCCCAAACACCTGCCGAAATTTGCATAAGTTGCCGCATAACTTATGCAGATTCGTGCCTCCCTTATGCAACCTCACAGAATTGTGCATAACTTATGCAGTCTTGTACCTCGCTCATGCAGTTTCGCACAAGAGAGCCAGAAACCAGCCGAAAACTGCATAAGGGACTGCATAACTTATGCAGTTCACTTATACAGTCCCACAAAGACTTCATAATGAGCTGGCAGAAGATTTCCTCAGAAAATCACACCTCAAACACACCATTTTAGGGCTCATTGTCAGAAAAAAAAAAGTTATAAATAGACCCTTATCCCATTTTAGAAAGAGAGGAGGAAAAGAGAGGAAAAGGAAAATGAAGAGGGCAGCAGCTGAAGAGTAAAAAATGTCACTCCCTCCATTTCCAACCAGATTTGGAGTTTTCTTTCCTTTCTTGCACATTTCCTACCTTTCTAGTATTGGGTTTCTTATTTCTTAGCTTAGATTAATGTTTTATTTCCTTATTAACTCAGAATATCTTGTAAATATTATGGACAGTGAGTAGTTTTCATTTGATTCTGGAGTAAGGGATGTAATATTTGAGATATTTTATGGATTTTGATTGGGTAATCCATATTTTGTGGTCTTAATGAGTTTTATTCATTTCTTGTGTGCTCAATGACATGCTTAGTGTAGGATCCCATTAAGTGTTGTTCTTAATCCATGGTTGAGGCACCGAAAGGAGAAAACCTTGTGATAGATAATCAAGAAATTGGACTTAATTAACTTAGATCTTGTAACGCCCTCAACGTAAGTAGTCCGTACATTTTACTGTTCCGACGACTAATGTCTGTTCGGACAGTCAAGATGTCTGGAACTATACTTAAACTATAGTGAGGAGACATAAATTAATGAAATAAATATTAAAAAAAATATAGGAAAAAAAAATTTTGAGAAAAATAAATTAAAGTTTAGAGAATTTATAAATTAGTATAAAATAATAAAAATAACCCGATGAGCACCATGAAAGGCATTTTGGTCATTTTACCCCTAGAGGTGAATTTTGACTCAAATGTCAAATTAAAATTAGGAAATAAAATAATTAACATAAATTAAATTTATGAATTTGAATTTGGAAAATGAGAAGAGAAAGAATAAGAAAAGAAAAGAAAAGGAAAGAAAAGAAAAGAAAGGAAATAGACTTATGGCATTTTAAAAAAAATAAAGTACAATAATTATAGAATATATATATATAAGACACAAGAGACAAAAATTCACCAACCACAAGTCTTCTTCATTTCCTCTTCTCTCTCCTTGCCGTCTCCATGTTCTCCCCCCTCCACCATTTTTGCTCAAGCTTTGAGCTTGAGTTTCTCTTCATTTATCCACCAAAACGCATGGTCCCCTTCATTAAAAATTTAGCCCATATCATAAGGAAGCTCTAGGTACCCATAGGGAGAAGGAAAGTTGAAGTTTTGAGAAAATTTTCAAGTTGGGTCACAAGAGGTTAGTGCTTTTCTCCCTTCCTTCTTCTTTTAATACTTGAAAGTGACTTGAGATAAGTGGAAATTTCAAGAAATTAACAAGAAATTCATGAACCCATGATGTCCCCAAATTTTGGCAGCCATGAAATGTGTTGGGCTTTATTGTGTTTAAATAATGTAAATGAGTTTAGAGATGATGATTGATATGATTATATGTATGAGAAGTGAAAAGGGATTGAATTGATTGAGTTTGAAACTTGAAAATTAGGGTTTGTGTACATGACTTGGAGATTTTGTGTAAATGCTTGAAATTTGACCTAATTGGGATGAGATTGTTGCTTATAGAAGTGTATTGCATGCAAATTGAAGTAAGAAAGTTGGAGGAGATTAAGTTTTGGAAGTGTCAATTTTCTGGTTGTGTTTGTTGAGGGCAGTGTACATTTTAGGCCATAAATAAAATTGTGTGACCCCAATTGGTATGAGGCCAATTGGAGGTGAAACTAGACCCAAAATAGCCCATTTTCCATGAAGAAACCATGCCCAAATTCTGTCCAAAACTTGACCTAAATACTGCTCAAATTCGGATTTTCCTGCACCCAACCTAGAAAACGACCAAATGAATAGTACGTGTTCATTTGGTCATAACTCTCTCTATACTGGTCCAAATGACCTAAAATTTTACCCATGGAAAGTTTAGATATAGGGCTACACTTTTCATGAAGACCACTTAACCCAGTTTTGCCTTTAACAAATTCAAATTGTTAGCACAAATTGGGTCACTGAAACTGCCAACCCAAAAAATGACCAAATGAATAGTACGTGTTTATTTGGTCATAACTCTCTCTATACTGGTTCAAATGATCCAAAATTTCACCCATGGAAAGTTTAGACATAGGGCTACACTTTTCATGAAGACCACTTAACCCAGTTTTGCCTTTAACCAATTCAAATTGGTAGCACAAGTTGGGTCACTAAAACTGCCAACCCAAAAATTGTCCAAAAATACTGTCCCTTTGGTATGCTTGACCAGTTTTAGCAAAACTGTCATAACTTGGTCTCCAAAGCTGCAAATTGAGTGAAACTAGTGCTAAAAGTTTTATGAGACATAGCACAACAATTTTTATGTTTTGACCAAGCTCTAAAAACCATTACATCCTAGGGAAAATATTAGCCAAAATTAGGAAGTGAAATCTGGAAAATGTTAAGTTGAACCCAGAATGCCATTTGATACCCGTGTGTTCATTTGGCCATAACTCCCATTAGGAAATTCCATTTGAGATGTGCAAATATGACCTGGAAACATGATACTTAGGGCTACAATATTGATTTAGACACCTTTACCAAATTCTAAGTGTAAAGACCCTAAAAAAAGGGTCAAACATACTGCCCTGAAGTTGGTTATTGCCCTTATAGGACTGAGAGTCCAGGTTAATACACTGACTATAACTCACCATACCAAGCTTGAAAAATTATGAAATTGTAGCTGGGAGTCCCTAAGACATAGAGGAACATATCTTGTGAAGGAACCTAAGTCTAAAAATAACAATAAAATGATCAAATGACTGGTTAAAGTTTATTGACCAGAAATTATAAATTCTAGACAGCTTAGAGGCAAACGGACCAGTTATGGTATTTTGACCATAACTTGAGTTCTATAACCCCAAATTCAGTTATTCAAAAACTGAAATTCAAGTTTAAACATAGAGGAGAAATTATTATGAAGGAAGTGTAACTAAATAGACATCCTAACCTAGTAAAATTCCTAGATAAATATGACACATCAACATGAACCTAAAGAAAGGTTCATGGAAAAAATGCTATATATGAAAATTAAAATACTCATAAGGATAATTAAATATTAAAAATGATATGAATATGTAAATTGAGACTAATGTCCTATTAATATGAAATTAATAGTACCAATGAACAGTACTAAAAAATCATGAACAGAAAAATTATAGTATATATAAAGAACACTAAAAATAGTATTATCTCAACTACAAATTTTCAATTTTACTTTATTTATAAAAATGAGACTCATATATTTATAAAGAGAAAATATGTACTTGTGAAAATTATGTGCAATTTAGAGCAATGTCCGTGTCGAGTGCTATCCTTGAAACAATTAAAATGATTTGAATTCTAATATTTTACTGTTTGATTAATTAAAACTAATTCAAAATCTAATATTTTATGAGTAGGGTCTGATTAGCACAAGGGTCAGATTTGAATTATTTACAATTCGACAATCGATGCACAACGTGGTTGGAACGCGAAGTCTTCCTAGCTTGGTCAAGTACTTGGCAAATGTTTCAACACTCATCATGTCTTGAAATACTTGCTTTAATAGAGTCGAGTCTCGTGTGCCCCACCCTGCAACATTACCGAATTTGTTTAATAATTATTTTAGAATTTTATAATTAAAATATATTAAATTTAATTTCAAATGAATTTTTATTATTCATTATAATTAATTCATTTAATGAATTGCTTTTAACAATATTAAATAAATTTTTAAGCATTTGATATGTGTTGAACATATTTTCATACACGTCAAAATTTTTTAAAATTATTTAATTTTGAGAACATGGTTGGAACACGACGTCTTTTTTTTTTGTTTATTTTTATTTTTATTTTTTTATCCTATTAATTATTTTACATATATATATATATATATATATATATATATATATATATATATATATATATATATATATATATATATATACTTTAAACACTTTTTCTTGCCTTTCGTTGTAAGGCACGATGGAAGACTTTGCTATTCATGGAAAATGATACCATTTTGATTACGAATGGCTAAATAATAATAAAAAAAAATCATTTTTTTTTGTTTTAATTAAAACTTTTTAGTTTTATATATAACTTTAATCGTAAAACTTTCATATTTTTTTAATTTTAATAATAAATTTAGTTAAAATAATTAAATTGATTGATTAATAAAAATAATTCTAATCCTTTTGATTTTATTAATTTGTTCAATAATTTTTAATTCAGAAAACTTCGTATTGACTAATATTGACAATGTAGATAAATATTTGAATTATTTTTATCAATTGAATCATCCCATTAAACAAACCACTAAAATTGAAATTAATATGAAAATTTGAGTATTAAATTGATAAAATTAAAAGACTTACTTAAAATTGAAAAAGTTTACAAAGGTTTGAACTTTTCTAGTCATTTGGTCATTATGAATCCAAGGTAATAAGCACTGAATCATTGGACTAATAGCTCGATGGTTAAGCACTAGCCTCTTATGTAAGAGATTTTGAGTTTAATCTTTGACCATTCTATATTTATTCTAAATATTTTCAAAGCATAAAAAGATAATGAGCAAAATCATATACAATATATTATGAATTTACGATAGAAATAAGCATGATATTGCGAGATATTTTGTCATCACTATGAAAAAACTTTCCATTACAAAATTTCACCTTTAACATCCTGTCGATTTGGTCAAAGTTAATGCTTCAGTCGTTGCAACTATGCTACAGTTGATCTCAAAAATTAAAGTTTTAATCATAAAAATTTGTAATAATTAAAAAATTAAATATATTAATTATAAATATTTTTGAAATGATTAATTTTAAAAATTTATTTTTATTAACATTTAAAAATAATAATTTTTATAAATGATTTTGAACTTCCAATTGCAATATTATATGAAACTATAATTTTTTTCTTTTTATTCTATGAAGGCCTAATTAATGGACCGAGTAACAATGGATAGGTAGATAAAGAGATTCGAACTCAAGATCTCACCATTCCCTTTACTTATAAGATAAAGAAAAACGAATCAGACTGCCCCTGATTGACATAAAACTATAATCGTTAATCTTTAATTTTGTACGATGAATATTGAGATATGTCACCAAATCTATACGATTTTAAATGCATATTTCAGTTGGCAGTCTCATTTTTCAGTATTTTATAGACCCAGGCTGTATAATAATTTGAGTTGAGCTTCCTAGCTTGATCCACTACTTGGCAAATGTTCCACCACTCATCATATCTTGAACTGCTTGCTTTAATGGAGTCAAGTCTTGTGTGGCCTGCCCATAAACAATTTTTCTTGCCTTTTTTATACGGCAAAAAAAAGGAATTAGTTTGCTTTGTCTGAGTCAAGTCTTGAGGGGAAGTGTGAATCTAATACATACCGTCTAGCAACACTTTTTCTTGCCTTCTTTATAAGGCAGAATAAATGACTTTATTGTTCATTGAAAATGATGCCATTTTGATTATGAATATAAGATAATAAGATTGAACCATTGGGCTAATCGCTTGATGGTTGAGCATTTGCTTTTTAGTTTAAAATCGGTTGGTTCAATTCAGAAACAAATAAAAATAACCAATTAATTAAAATAAAAAATATAAAAATTGAAATATGTTGAGGTAATGAAAGGAATCAAACCGAACCAATTTTATTATTTTAATTTAGTTTTTCGATTTTGACCTTCTCTTTTCACTTCTCTATATTTGCCTCACTTTCTTTGATATTCTCTCAAGCCAACTAATTACATACTGAAATAGAAAATCTTCGACACATATTCTTTCTCATGAACAGAAAAAATTATAGTATATATAAAGAACACTAAAAAATAGTATCATCTCAACTACAAATTTTCAATTTTACTTTATTTATAAAAAAATGAGACTTATATATTTATAAAGAGAAAGTATGTACTTGTGAAAATTATGTGCAATTTAGAGCAATGTCCAGGTCGAGTGCTATCCTTGAAACAATTAAAATGATTTGAATTCTAATATTTTACTGATTCGATTAATTAAAACTAATTCAAAATCTAATATTTTATGAGTAGGGTCTGATTAGCACAAGGGTCAGATTTGAATTATTTACAACTCTGACAATCAGTGCACAACGTGGTTGGAACGCAAAGTCTTCCTAGCTTGGTCAAGTACTTGGAAAATGTTTCAACACTCATCATGTCTTGAACTACTTGCTTTAATAGAGTCAAGTCTCGTGTGTCCCACCCTGCAACATTTTTTCTTGCTTTTTTTATACGGCAAAATAAAGGAATTAGTTTGCTTTTCTTGAATCAAGTGTTGAGTGGAAGTGCGAATCAAATAAATGACTTTATTGTTCATGGAAAATGATGCATTTTGATTATGAATCTAACATAATAGGTCTAATAGCTCGACCATTGAGCCATTGCTTTTTAGTTTGAAATCGATTGGTTTGATTTGGAATTAAACCAAAATAATCAATTCATTAAAATGCAAAAGTATAAAAACTGAAACTAGCCTAGGTTATTAAAAGAAACGAACCAAATCAGATAGATTATTTTAGTTTAATTTTTTGATTTTGATCTTCTCTTTTCACTTCTTTGAATTTTTCCTCAGTTTCTTAGATATTCTCTCAAACCAACTAATCATATTCGTTCTTATGAACATGAAAAATTATAATATGAATCGGAGTCATTAAAAAAATAATATTTTCTTTATTTATAAGGAAGTAAGACTCATATATTTATAAAGAGAAAGCATGTACTCGTGAAAATTCTAATATTTTACGAGATCAAGCAGTATCCACAATTAACTTAAAACAATTAAAATGATTTGGATTCTAATATTTTACTAATTTAATTAAAACTAATTCAAATTCTAATGTTTACGAGTAGGGTTAGTTGAATTATTTACAACTGTGATAATCAGTACAAAGCGTTGATCCATGCTCAATTATTTCATATCTTATAAATCAAAGCCAATTTCTGTAAATGTCCATATTTTGCTGCTTTCTGCAGTCCACAAGTTGGGGAATGGTCGTTGACTCGCAAGTCTTGATTTCAAATGGAACCACCATATTTTAATGCTCCCATGTCCGGACTGACTTTATTTGCGATTTCCATTCCGCCCATTTATATTTGGTTAAGAAGAAAATAGATAAAAAAGAAAATTTTGAAAAGATAATAAATGTTAGATTCTACTCCTATTTTCTTTTTAAATTGAATGAAAGTGGGAGAAAATGCTTAAAATTACAAAATTATCTCCTTATTTGTAGATTATTTTTGAATATTTAATGATAAAATTATAATTTTATTATTTAAAGAAATAACTTTCCTTTCAATATATATTTTCCTTCCTATTTCCAAACATATATATTAATCATTGTATTATTTTATCTTCTTCCAATTATTTTTTTTCCTTCCCATTCAAACATAGTGTTAATTTCTTTCTATATTAAAACAAGAAAAATTATTATTTAATCTCTCTATTTTAATAAAATTAAATATTTAATACTCTTATTTTCAAAAATATATTGATAGTTGTATTTTGTTGCGTCTACTCTTTAGTCTTTCCGTTTAGTTTAAATTATATTAATCGTGTATTCTTTTATCTTCTTCCAATTATTTTCTTTCCTCAAGAAAAATTATTATTTAATTTCTTTATTTTAATAAAATTAATTATTTAATTCTTATATTTTCAAAAATATATTAGTAGTTATATTTTGTTAGTCTACCTACTCTTTAGTCTTTTCATTTAGTTTAAATCAAGTTTTCTTGTCAATGTATTTAAAAGAAAAATAACTTACTATTACGAGAATTAAATAATTTAAAGACTTCAAAAATAGAAAGAGAGTATGTAATTATATTTTTCAAATTACATAATTGAATAAAATTACAAACTCGCGCATTAAATAACCATAAGGATTAAGCAGTAAATGGAAAAGAAAAATAGGAAATTAATAATATAATTTTTCAAAATAGAGAATCAAATAGTTAGTTTATGTAAAATAAAGGGATTAAATAAAAATTTTCCCTAAAAAGTTAACTTACAAATTAAAATTTAATTTCATACAATTTAATTAATATTACTTTTAGTATCGAAAATTTTCGAAGCAAATAAATAAATCACATTTATAAATAATTATATAATATTTATAATTATTTTTAAATTTTAATTATCATAATAAATTATTATTTTATATCACTAATAATCGTATCTTGATTTAACTACAAAATTGTAATGCTATTTTTATCATAAAAGTTTTTATTATATGATTGTTTATTAACAAAATTTATTTGCATATATATATAATAAAAAACTGACAACGTATTAAACCTAAGTCACGGGCACAATCATAGTAGCCACAATCATAGTATTGATAGGTGAAGTTAATCCAATAAATACAGAGAGTATTTAATTTAATTTATAAGTTAATTAATTTTATTTATAAGTAGAAAGTTAAACGTATATTAATATTTGATTTGATTTATAAATTAAAAAATATATTTAACATAAGTAAGAAATTTACTTATGACTTATCTATTTATTTTGAAAGCACTATTTGATTAATAGTAAAAAAATTATATTATTTCAATAATTTTTATAAATATCAATATTATCCTCGTTTTAATAATGGCAATACTTAATTACATATCATTTATATAAATTTAAACAATTAAATTACTTTTAAACATATTTTAACTAAACATTTAAATTATTTAAAAATTATTATTAAGTAATCTTACAATACAATTAACTACTTATTTTTTTTTAATTTAATTTATAAATTAAAAAAATATTTTAAATAAAAAATTAAAAATAAGTAGTAAAATCGA
Source organism: Hevea brasiliensis (assembly GCF_030052815.1). Lineage (NCBI taxonomy): Eukaryota > Viridiplantae > Streptophyta > Magnoliopsida > Malpighiales > Euphorbiaceae > Hevea > Hevea brasiliensis. The sequence continues at coordinate 11,607,285 of NC_079505.1, forward strand.
ACATGTTCATAATTGACAATAGTGGTAATAATTAATGAGAACTTTTGGGCCCTAGCAGCCTCAAAATCCAATTTTCAAACACTGTCAAGCCCAGGGGCGAAGCTTGGGGCCGCAAAGGAAGTTTGGCCCTCAAAATATGAAGTTTTGGCGTGTGGATAGCTTTTTTTCTTTCTTCTTCTTCTTTTTGTTTTTTTTTTCGCAAGTTTTAGAGATTTCCTTTTTCATCTTTCTCACACATATGATCACAGGGTGCAACTACTTGGCAATTACTTTCTTCACCTCACCAATGACTTACAGTAAATAAATATAAAAAAATTTGAATAAATTTTTACCTTTTATAATAATAAATTTTTAATTAATTTATAGTGTAATTAATTAAAATACCTATTTAATTTTTTTTATACATATATTAATAGCAGTTCCAATAACTATTTCATTTAAAATTGTAATAAAAGTACTTTATTCAAAAAATAATTTAAATTTTATGAAATTTTTATATTTTATCTTATAATTTTTGTAAATCAATATTTATTTTTGTAAATTACAAAAAATATATTAGATTAATAAGAAAATAATATTACTTTAAAAATATATAAACATAATATTTTTTTTGTTATTAATATAATAAAAAAATTAAATTACTGATAATGAATTGAATTATTTAATTTTAATAATAATAAAATATATACATTATTAATAATTAAAAATAACATTTTATTATATTATTTTTAAAAAATACTATATTAAAGTGTAACTTTTTTATTAATGTAATATATTTTTATAAAATAATTCTTTTGAAAAAAAAGTCATAACTTTACATAAATTTATAATATAAAATAAATATATTTCATAAAAATTAAAATTTTAAAATGTTGTCATTTTCTATTAATATAATAAATATTAAAAATACATAATATTTTTCAAAAGGTAAATTTCATAATTTTTAATACTGTAACTTTTATTGGTTTTAATCATCTTTATTTGTATCTAAATTTTTGATGCTATTATATTTGTAATTTATTTTTTAAATTTTGCTTCTATATAGAAATATAGTTGATAAATAATTTATGCATAAAAATATAGATATTTAATTAAAATTTAAAATAATTCTATTAAAAATTAATGATAATAAAATATAGATAATCAAAATATTAGTTATAATTACATTCAATATATAATTATAATTAAATAAAATGTTTAAAAGTTTAAGAAATATTAAATAAGAAATTTATAAAAAAAATAATTAAATAAATATTAATTAAATATATTTAAATAAATAAATTTTGAGAAATAATAAAAAAAGTGCAAATAAAAAAATATTTAAGAGTATTTAGGTAAAATGAAAATATTTGATAAGAGAAAAGCGTGTGATGTGTATTAAATATCTCTTATGACATATTATATATACACAAATAAATAAAAATCATTTAAATAAAAAAAATTAATTAATAATTAAATATTATTTAATTAAATAACAATAATAAAAGTATTCAAAATCAAATTTTATAATAATCAAATGTTTCCTATTTATCAGGCCATTTCAATTAAATAAATGAATTTATAAAAAAAAGTATAAATAATTTTTAAATGTTACATTTAATCATAAAAGGTCTTAATTTTTAAAAATCAAAATTTAAAAATAATAATAATTTAAATCATAAATATTAAGGTAGTATTGTAAATAATAGTGATAATTAAAAGAAAGTAAAAAATTAAATAATAATTAATATTTATAAAATAATATAAATAATTTTTAAACATTATATTTAAATACAAAATATCTTAATTTTTAAAAATTAAATTTAAAAAAATAATAATTTAAATTATAAATGTTAAGATAGTATTATAAATAATAATAATAATAATTAAAAATGAATAAAAAAAATTAATATAAAAAAGAGTATGTACTAAAGGTGATGCGTGATAAGTTTTTTAATAAAAGTGTTACATGACATCTCCTTGAAAATCCCACTATACTTTATATATATGTATAGATTTTGTTTCATCGAGTCAAGTCTCCTCCCTCTTTCCTTCTCCTTTTCTAGTCTTTCTCATACGGCAAAATAAATGACCAATGTGAAAATTCGATTATCATCAACGTCACACATATTTCATGTAAACTAATAATAATGCAATTATAATGAATCAAATTTAATTTAATATAACACATTTTTTTTAAAATTCACAATTACTGAGTATGCAGAATCACAAACTCTTAAAATAAAGTGTTATCTTCGCCTTTGAGGCTTGAGATTATGATTGAAAGGTTAAAAATATATTTTTATAAAATATTCTTTTTAATATTGTTGAAAAAATGGTTTAATTATTTTAGAATTTTATAATTAGAATATTTTGAATTTAATTAATTTCAAATCAAATTTAATATTCATTATATGTATTGAATTCATGTTCTCAACAATAATCTAAATACCATGTTAAATAAATTTTTATGCATTTGATACGTGTTGAAAATATTTTCACACGCCAAAATTTTTTAAAATTATTTAATTTTGACAAACATCTTCTTTATTTTTATTTTTTTTACAATATTTATTATTTCTCTTGAATTAATTAACGAAGCAATATCCTAACACTTTGAGCTTTTTATGGACCCGGGTTGTATAATAATTTGAGTTGAGCTTCGTAGCTTGATCAAGTAAATGTTCCAACACTCATCATGTCTTCAACTGCTTGCTTTAATATAGTCAAGTCTTGTGTTGCCTGCCCAGAAACAATTTTTCTTGCGTTCTTTATGAGGCAGAATAAATGACTTTATTGTTCATGGAAAATGATGTTGTTTTGAGTGGGAATATAAGATAATAGGATTGAATTGTTGGGCTAATAACTCGATCATTAAGCACGCACTTGTTAGTTTGAAACCGGTTGGTTTGATTAAGAATTAAACAAAAATAAACAATTAATTGAACCTTTTGTCGAGTAAGAAAATCAAGCATTTTTAATATATTAATATATTTTATTTATATTATATATATATATTATATTATTTATTATTTATATTTCTATTTATTATTAATTTAATTTATTTCTATTTTAATTTAATTTATTTTTATGTATTATTAATTTTATTATTATTTTATATTAAAATTATGCAAAAATATAAAATCTGAAATACGTTGAAGTTATGAAAGGAATCAAACCGAATCAAATCGATTATTTCAGTTTAATTTTTCAATTTTAACCTTCTCTTTTCACTTACTTACATTTTCCCTCAGCTTTTTGGATATTCCCTCAAACCAAATAACCCCAGGCTATTGAATGAAGCAATAGCCTAACATCTTTGGGTTTTTTATAGACCCAAGTTGTGTAATAATTTCAGTTGAGCTTCCTAGCTTTATCAACTGCATTTTTTTTTTCTTTATCAACCATCAATTTTTCATTACCAGTAGAAGTTAGTTGTGCCACTCATCATATGTTAAAATAGGAGAAAATATTGCAATCATGTATAATAGTTTTATTAGAACCGCTAATCATGATAATCACATTATAATTAAAGATTAAAATACAATTATTGCACATACAATAATTACATTAGATAATTATTCTGAAAACAGGGCCATATTTTCTATTGAAACAATTTTGTTTTGCCAAGTCAAGTCTCCTCTCTCGTTCCTTCTCCTTTTTATGGGCTTTCGAGTAAAATAGCATAGGAAATTTGTCAAGTCATTGGATTTCATTTGCATTAATCCATAGCACTTTTTCTAGCCTTTCTTATACAGCAAAATAAAAGACCAATGTAAAAAGGTGATTATCACCAATGTTATGCATATTTCATGTAATCTAATAATAACGCAATTATAATGAATGAAATTTAATTTAATATAATATATTTTTTTCAAAATCTACAAATTACTAGGACGTAGAATCACAAACACCTAAAATAAAGTGTTTTCTCTATATTTCAAGCTTGAGATTATGATGGAAATGTTTTTTAGAAGACATAATTTTAAATATTATTGAAAAGTTTGTTTAATAATTATTTTAGAATTTTAAAATATATTAAATTTAATTTCAAATCAATTTTTATTATTCATTATAATTAATTTATTTAATGAATTGCTTTTAACAATATTAAATAAATTTTGATGCGTTTGATACGTGTTGAACATATTTTCATACACGTCAAAATTTTTTAAAATTATTTAATTTTGACAACATGGTTGGAGCACGACTTCTTCTTTTTTTTGTTTATTTTTATTTTTATTTTCCTTATCATATATATATATATATATATAAAATTTATATGATTTGTTATTATGTAGTTATTATTATTCCTAAAAATATAATTTTAAAATTTGAAATAATTGATTTATATTTTTTATACATTGGAAAGTAATAATAATTAATTTGATATTATTTCATTATTATTATTATTATTTTACTTAAAACATTTTTTCTTGCCTCTCTTTGTAAGGCATAATGGAATACTTTGCTGTTCATGAAAAATGATACCATTTTGATGATGAATGGCTAAGGTAATACGTACTGAATCATTGGACTCGTAGATCGATAGTTGAGCACTTGCTTGTTAGTTTGAAATCGGTTGGTTCAATTTGGAATCAAATAAAAATAATCAATTAATTGAAATACAAAAAAATAAAAAAAAGAAAACTCAAACATTCGGAGATAACGAAAGAAATTGAATCGAATCAATTCTATTATTTCAGTTTAGTTTTTCAATTTTGACCTTTTCTTTTTTACTTCCCTATATTTGTCTCACTTTTTTGAATATTTTCTCAAAGTAACTAATCACATGCCAAATAGAAAACCTTCCACACATATTTTTTCTCACAAACAGAAGTGCTAAAAAGTAATTTTATCTTGACCATATATTTTTAATTTTACTTGTAAAATGAAGTGAGACACATATTTGTAAAGGGAAAGTATGTATTTGTAAAAATTAAATGCTCTCAAAGATTTAGGATTTGATTAACACAAGGGTAGGTTGAAATTTTTACAACACTGATAATCAGTACAAAGCATTGGACCTCGTGATTCGCGCTCAATTATTTCATATCTTATAAATCAATGCTCAGTTATTTCAAATCTCTGTTAGGGTCCATAAGTTGATAAATGGCCGTTGACTTGCAAGTCTTGATTTGAAATGGAACCACGATTTTATAATTATGCATATATACTCAACATTTTAAAATTACCAAATTATCTCTATATTTTATAAATTATTTTTGAATATTTAAAGATATATTATAATTTTCTCATTTTAAAAAATAAATTTTCTTTCAAAATTATATATACATATGCCTTGATCATTGTATTCTTTTATCTTCCTTCAATTATTTTCTTTCTCCCATCTAAATATAGTATTAATTTATTTCTATATTAAAACGAAAAAAAATAATATTTAATTTCTCTATTTTAATTTAATTAATTATTTAATTCTTTTATTTTAAAAAATATATTACTCGTTTACTTTGTTTTATCTACTCTTTAATCATCTTTCCGTTTAGTTGAAATCAAGTTTTCTGTTTGTCAATGCTCTGTTGCCCTTGAGTAGCTCATAAGCATTTTGCAGACAATTAGTTTGGAATTTTTTTTTTTTTTTGGAATTTTCCATTTGGGGATTATGAATAATAAGTGGCTGAATTGCGTAGATATTTTTATAAGCTAATTTTTATTAAATTTAGCTAAATTACATAGAAGGCGTATGCCAAGAATTCCTTTTACTATTGTGCTGAATTTCTCAAATTTGGTGTGGAATGGAGCTTGATTTTATTAATGGGTGAGGGGAATTCGAGAATACTCACCACAAGAAGTAAATGGGCAGAACAGAGAAAAATTATTAAATACAATTATTGTATATTGAAACGATTTTATTTTTGATTATCGATCATGGTAGATTCTATATTGTTTACAGTGCATGTGTTATATATACAATGATTATTTCGAATATATTTGTTTTTGTTCTAACTTATTAAAATTTCCATTCAAGAAGGAATCAAAATTTAAGTTTGAATATTGCTAAATGAGTGTGTGTGTATATATATAAAAGTTTTGTAGAATTTGATTTTGAAAGAAAACTGAAAGTGACTCCTTCCTCTCATTCAAGAAATGAGCAGTATACAATTGTATACAAAGTTACCAATGTCTGTTACAACTCATCTAACTAACTGACAAAAACAAGTAATAAATTTTATGCAAATTTTAACCAATCCAATTCCAGGCAAGCTATAACCAACAATTCGAGAATTAGTTCCAACAATATTGAAGAGTTAATATTATTCTTATTGCTAATTAGTAATGAGTCTAGTAAGTCACACACATACGAGTAATATGATCAAAGTATAATTAATTTGATTAATTAATTAAATAGTTTAATTAATTAAATTAACAAATTAAGTTTGCAATTAGATTGTAGATTGAAACTAAATTTATCAATAGAAATATTCAAGTTAATATTTAAAGTGTTTAAATATAAATTTAATTAATTAAGCATAAGAAAGGAAGTTAATTTTAATTAATTTGGGAAATTAATTTTTGGTTAAATTGACTAATGTTGACTTAGTCAAAGGAGAGAGAAAATTCAATTAATTAGTAATTTTCTTATATTAATTAATTATAATTTTAATTTCCTTAATTATCTTGGTTTGACAAGTGGCCAAATTAAATTTAGAAACTCATTTAATGGTTAAATGAAAATTTGACACTTGTTGGCTTAAAATGATTGAGGATAATTATGGGAAATTAAGATAAATATTAAAAAGGAGAGAAAAGAAAATATTCTTCTTCTTCTTTCTATTATTGCCATCCACTCTTTCTCTTTCATAACCAAAACTTTTCTTCCTCTCTTCCTTAACTCAAGAGAAATCAAGTGTTGTTACTCTTGAATTAAACTTTGAGAAAGTGATTCTCATCACTTCTATCAAGAAAACCCAAGAAAACCCTAAATTCCTCATTCTTTCTATATTGGCCTAATCAAAGGAAGAAGTTCCAAGGGTTTTTGCTTGCTCCAAAGGTTGCTATGATCACTTGCTTGTGTGGACAAGCTAAAGGGCTAACACTTGGTGGTCTATACTCCCCTGATTGGTGGTTAAATTTGATTCTGCACCTAAGGGGTAATTTTTCCTAAATTTACTTAATTAAATTTTGAACTTTTATTTCCTAATGGCAATTAGGTATTTTAGCAATTGAAACATAATTTGGTATGACCAAATTATGTGTTTTGCAATAGTTTAATTGGTTTACAAAATGCATAAAACCCTTAAGTTATTTTTCTTTAAGAAATGATCTTGAATTTAATTTTAGACCAAGAAAAAGACGAAGAATTGAGGGAGATGTGAGTCTTGAAGTTTGTATGCATTTCAAATCATGACCTATAGACACCCAAATTTTGGGCAGCCATAACTTACTCTATTTAATAGCTTTTTCATGATTCTTGAAGCTAAAATTATTAGACTTTCATGAAGATTACACATATAACTTTTATATAACTTTTACAAAAGCAAAGTACATAAAAATTAATTAAAAATAAAGTGACAAAAATAAGAATATGTGCAGAGTTATTATCATTCTCAAATTTTTTACATATGCATGAATGTTATGAAAATATAAGACTATCTAGAGGCACATAAATATGAAAGAATAAATATATGACATATTTCTTGAATATTTATAATTTAGAACACGTACTTTAAAGAAATCTTAAAAGTTTCTTGAGGAAGAGAGGAAAAAAGATATAAGAAGAAAGAAAGATGGAGATGGGGAAAACTTACTGAATTAGGGAGATAGAGTGAGAGTTTTTTTTTTTTTTTTTTTGTTTCCTTCTGTTGTGTTATTCTCTTCTCCCTTCCATCTCTCTAACTCTGTTTCTTCTTTTCTATGGGATATTTATAGGGTTTAGGTCAAAAAATTATATAAGAAGTTTATGTAATTATATAAGAAGATACAATGAGTCTTAAAGAAAAAACTTTCTATTTAATTTTTATTTTCCTTTAAAAATAAAAAGAATTGTGGGCTTTTATTTATTTTATCAAAATACCATACTATGCCTTATTAGCCTTAGAAAGCCCAATTAGATCCAATTAGGTTTTTTAATAAAACAAATTCCTAAAATTAAATTAAAAAAATGAACTTTATTTAAATTTAATTAAACATTTTTTACTCTTGAAAATTATTTTCTCCAAGAAATATACTATGCATATGATTATTCATTTTTAATGTCTTTAAATATATCTCACAGTTATACAAATTTTTCATCATTGAGTTCTTCACAACCTCAATACACATACTCATAGGGTACAAAAATAGGGGTCCACAAATAAGATGCAATGATGGACTTATCCGAAGATGCATTCCAGGGGAAGAAGTTGAAAGTATACTTCAGTATTGCCATTCCTCGCCTTACAGAGGACACTGCAACACTTCAAAAATAATGCAATCAAGTTTCTAAACAAGTAATGTAATGCTAATTATATTGAAAATATTTGTGATGAGTTTGTAGGCTTCCAAAATTTAATATCATAATTTGCTTCAAAATCATGAGTATGAAAAAGCAAGAAGAGGAAGCAAAGCCTTTTTATAAACCTACTATGTTAACTTTTTTATTTCCATCTTGTAAATTTCAATCAATTAGTTGTATTGGTTTAAGTCTAGATTTACATAGAAAATTTTACACAACTTAGTTTTCACGAAATTCTTAATTAAAAGGGAGCAAATCAAAATGTTCACTTTTTTAAAAAATGAAAAATTAATTTGGGAAAGCATTTTAGTTGAAAGTTACATTTAATTTACTTTCCAAAGCTTCAAATGGATTAGAAATCCGATTTCTATGTTAAAAGTTATTGCTTTTTTTTTTTTTTTTTTAAGTTTTTGGGGAATCAGAGCAAAAGCACTATAGGCAAACGAAACTAGGATTTTAGGTAGGCAAAAGTCTTTTTTCAAAAATGACATTCTAACTGAAGGGATTTTGGTAGCCTAAAGTAAGGACTTCGACAGCTGAACCTAAGTTTTTAGAAAATATATATATATATATATATATATATATATATTAAGTGATTGAACAACAAAGGTCATGCTAAAACTATGAATAAAAGTTTTTTGTATCTAGAGAAAGTTACAGCCACCATTTATTTATGAATTTATTACATTAGAATCCTCTTTCACACTTTCTTTATCTATAACTTGAGTTAAAGCATTTAATTCTTTGAGATTTCTTTTGAATTGTAATTTTTATTGTTTTGAGATAGAAAGTGAAGTTGTTCAGTAAATTTATTATTTCTCTTCATTAAATAGTGGTTGTACAATATTAAGTTACTCTTTGGTGAAAAAAAGATTGTAAGAGAGGTAGAGTTTAGTCTCAAGGAATAATAAAAAATTTAATCATCACCCTATGAAGATTGATTAGTGGAGTTAACTCTCAAGAAGAGCTTGAGGAGAAGATATAGGCTTTGAAAGCTGAATTTTTATAAATTTCTTGTGCATTTCAATTTTTTTTTCCCTCCATTCTTGTTCTTTAAATTGCTAATTTTCATCTTAGCTTTCAAATTTTTAATTACAATTCAATTCACCCCTCTTGGATTATTTCAAGGGACAACATACATTTTAAATATAATAAATATAAAATTAAAACTATATTTAAATATATATTATATTTAAAATATATTTGGCAATAATTACTATACTTTATATATTTAAAATATTTGAATATTTTATATATTTAAAATATATTTTAAATTTTATGTTAACTATATTTAAAAATTTGGTGAAACAAAATTTAAATATATTGAACAAATTAAAAAAAAAATGCACAATATGAAAAATGGATTATTATGTAAATGAAAGATAGTTTAAATGCCTTTTTTTTTCTTTATATTCTTTTATAAAACTATAATTTATCACTATAGTCTAAATTTTATTTTTCTTGAAATAAAAAATAAAAATTAACGTGATTGACATTTAAAAATAATAATAATATATTATATTGTAGATCTAATATGTATAATTATTAATTATAAAATATATTAACTTATAAAGTTTAAAGGAAGAGAATGAAGAGATTATTTTATTAATAAAATAAAATTTTAAAGATTTAAACGTTTTGATTGAAAATAGAATTAAGAATATTTTAATATTTTATTATAATTAATGATAAATTAATATGTTAATAAAATAAAAAAATGAGAATTAAATAATATAGCAATTAATATTTTTCAATAGGACAAACGTTACGTTGTTTAGCTCATTAGTAGCCTGTTTATATAAAAGTTCTTTACATAATAAAAGAATTTTTTGATAAATTTACTATCACATTATTTATAAACAAATTAAATAAATTAAATATTTTATAATAATATACTATTTAATTTTTTTAACATTTCTATAATTATAAATAAATATAAATATTATGAAGTATTTGATTAGTTTAATTTATAAATATCATGATAGATTAAATTTACTTATAAGAGAATTAATTAAAAATTCCTTTTTTTTTAGTAGTATAGCAATAGTATAGCAATAGTCATAATATAAATATTGTGACTTCATAGTGTTTTTTTTTTTTTAAATAGGAAAAGTTTTTTTAGTGAAAGATATTGAATAAATAATTTGAATTAGTGATTTTCAAAGAGCTATATTTAATTAAAATTTGAGCTATGAATTAAATTCCTAACTTTTTTATATAATTTATTTATAAATTATTTCATTAATTTTTATGATTGAATTCTATCATATGTTTTAAACTCAAAATTTTACAGTTCTAAAATTAATTAGATAGTATTTTTATAAAATTTTTTTAATTTTAAAAAGGAAATTTATTATTATAAAAAAACCCATATTATTTCGTAAATTTTAAAATTATTGAATTATTTATGAAATTATATTTAAATTTAACCAAAATTAAATAGAAAACTAATTAAATCAAGGAATGAAAATCAATTAATCTCTCACTCTAGCCATAGGAAAAGGCTAAAAAAAAATTTTATATTAGGAAAACTAAAATAAAATTTCCTCTTTTGTTTATTGTTCAAGCACACCAATCCCCTTCATCAATTTCATTCCACAGTACATAAATGCCATTGACAAGGCAGATGAAGCACAATCTTCCTTTTCACATTTTTCACAGAAGTTCTGTACATATGGCTGCTCCTTTCATCTTGATTGTTTTCTGTCTGATTACATCCCCTCCGTCTGCATCTTCATCATCATCAACTCATCATAATGATTATATCACTTTAAATGAAGGATCATCTCTCTCCGTAGAGAGGCCAGATCATGTTTTGATTTCACCTAATGCCATTTTCACAGCTGGTTTTTACCCAGTTGGGGAAAATGCTTATTCCTTTGCTATATGGTTCACTGAACCCTCTTGTTCTAACTGTCGCACGGTAGTCTGGATGGCTAACCGAGATGCACCCATTAATGGTAGAAACTCAAAGCTATCTCTGCTTAAAACTGGAAATCTCATATTGACTGATGCTGGTAAATCAGTTGTTTGGGCCTCCAACACTTTCTCACTCTCTTCATCTTCATTGCAGCTTTATGATACTGGCAATCTCGTTCTAATCACTACTACAAACCGCGTCATTCTATGGCAAAGCTTTGATGCACCTACAGATACCCTTCTTCCTCTGCAGCCACTCAACAGAGACTCACTTCTTGTTTCTTCAAGAAGCTTGACAAACTTTTCTTCTGGTTTCTACAAGCTAGCTTTCGATGACGATAATGTTCTTCGTCTTGTTTATGATGGTCCTGAAGTTTCAAGTGCTTTCTGGCCAGCCCATTGGCTTCTGAGCCGGGAAGCTGGGAGATCATCGTACAACAGCAGCAGAATCGCTTTACTTGACGCATTTGGCAATTTTACTTCATCAGATAATTTCACTTTCTTCTCTGCGGATTATGGAGTTCAACTTCAGCGAAGATTGACCCTTGATTTTGATGGTAATCTTCGACTGTACAGCAGAGAGAATGAGAACGGAAGCTGGGTAATTTCATGGCAAGCCTTTGCTCAACCATGCAAGATTCATGCAGCTTGCGGACCTAATAGTGTTTGTAAATATGTTCCTAGCTTTGGTAGGAAATGTTCTTGCCTCCCAGGATATAAAATTAAAAATCCTGCTGATTGGTCTTTAGGATGCGAACCAGAAATTTTGGTTTCTAGTGTTGAAACCGAGGTTATATTCATTCGATTACCTCACGTTGAAATGTATGGTTATGATTTTGGTTACTTTGAGAATTATACTCTGGAGATGTGCAAGGAAGTATGCCTACGAAGATATGATTGCAAAGGTTTCGCATTAAAATACGTCTTCCAGAACCACCCCGACAACGTTCCTTATTGTTTCCCAAAGTTACAATTGCTAAATGGATATACTACGCCAAATTTCAGAGGAGATTTTTACTTGAAAGTGCCAAAAACAAGTCCTTACAAAGACTGGTCAGCTAAAGAACTCACTCTAGATTGTCCTGCTGAAGCTACTAAGCAGCTTGAGAGAAGGTATGTTAAAACTGATGGAAACAGGTCAGAAAAATTCTTGCTTGGTTTTGTTACTGCAGTTGGGATAGTTGAGATTCTTGCCATGGTTTTGGTGTGGCTGTACTTCATTGGAAGCCGGCAAAAGATAGATGCAACTTCTGAAGACTACTTTCTTGTTGCTACTGGTTTCAGAAGATTTACCTACTCAGAGCTTAAGGAAGCAACAAGAAATTTCAGTGAAGAAATTGGCAGAGGAGCTACCGGAATTGTCTATAAAGGGATATTAGATGATCAGCGAGTTGCAGCAATCAAACGACTACACGATGCTAGCGAAGGAAAAGCTGAATTTCTAGCAGAAGTAAGCACTGTTGGGAAGCTTAATCACATGAACTTGATAGAGATGTGGGGATACTGTGCAGACGAAAAGCATAGGCTTTTGGTCTACGAGAATATGGAGAAGGGATCCTTAGCTAAAAACCTCTCTTCCATGGAACTTGATTGGAAAAAGAGGTTTAAAATTGCATTGGGCACTGCTAAAGGCCTAGCTTATTTGCATGAAGAATGCTTGGAATGGGTTCTACATTGTGATGTAAAGCCACAGAATATACTTTTGGATGCTAACTATGAGCCTAAGCTATCAGATTTTGGTCTATCTAGGCTACTAAGCAGAGGTCATGAGCTTCACAAATCAAGCTTCTCAATGATAAGAGGAACAAGAGGTTACATGGCTCCAGAGTGGATATTTAATCTGCCCATCACTTCCAAAGTGGACGTCTACAGCTATGGGGTGGTGGTGTTAGAGATGGTGACCGGAAGGAGCCCGTCGATGGCTGATAATGGGGGAGAGGTGGAGCACAAGAGGTTGGTCGAATGGGTGAAAGAGAAGAAACATGGAGCTTCTGCAAAGAGTAGTTACTGGGTTGAAGAGATCACAAATCCTGCCATTGGAACGGACTATGATAGGAAGAAATTGGAAGGTCTAATTGGAGTGGCATTGAAGTGCGTGGCGGAAAGCAAAGACGCTAGACCCACCATGAACCAAGTAGTTGAGATGCTTCTAGAGATTGAAAATCATCATTAGGCAAACTGAGAATTTTCTTCTACATTGTATCTACTTTGAATTCAAGATATATGATAGAAATTGATATTCAAAATCGGTAATATCGGCGAGACATTGATCCATAAGTATGTTTTTCCCTAGCTAATCAACTAATATTATACATATATGTATGTATATATATAACTTCAAACACTTTTTCTTGCGTTTCTTTGTAAATGCATAATGGAAGACTTTGCTGTTCATGAAAAATGATACCATTTTGATTATGAATGGCTAAATAATAATAATAAAAAATTTTGTTTTAATTAAAATCTTTTAATTTCATATATAATTTTAATCTTAAAATTTTTATATATTTTTAATTTTAGTAATAAATTTAATTAAAACAATTAAATTCATCGATTAATAAAAATAATTCTAATCCTTTTGATTTTATTAATTTGTTCAATGATTTTTAATTCAGAAAATTTCGTATTGATAGAGAAGTATTTAATAATTAAGCAATATAAATGAAAAAGCTAAAAAAATTAAATATAAAATGAGTGTAAATAATATAATCAAAGAATCTAATTACAATATTCAAAATAATATGTGTTCATAAAATAAGTGTGTGTATAAGACGGAGAGAAATTAATTAAAATAAAATTTTGATTTGGTAAAATGATATTTTTTATCCTTTGAAAATGATTGCTAAAACTAGTAAAAAATTAAAAGGATTGACCAATATTGACAATGTAGATAAATATTTGAATTATTTTTATCAATTGAATCATCCCATTAAACTAACCACTAAAATTGAAATTAATATGAAAATTTGAGTATTAAATTGATAAAATTAAAAGGCTTAATTAAAATTGAAAAAGTTTACAAAAGGTTATAACTTTTCTAGTTATTTGGCCATTATGAATCTAAGGTAATAGCTCGTTGGTTGAGCACTAGCCTCTTATGTAAGAGATTTTGAGTCTAATCTTTCACAAATCTATATTTATTCTAAATATTTTCAAAGCATAAAAAGATAATGAGCAAAATCATATAAAATATATTATGAATTTACTATAGAAATAAGCATGATATTGAGAGATATTTTGTCGTCACTATAAATTCTACAGGTTGAATTTATTATATGATTCCAATACAAAATTTCACCTTTAACATCCTGTCGAGTTGGTCAAAGTTAATGCTTCAGACATTGCAACTATGCTACAGTTGATCTCAAAAATTAAAGTTTTAATCAAAAAAATTTGTAATAATTAAAAATTAAATATATTAATTATAAATATTTTTGAAATGATTAATTTTTAAAATTTATTTTTATTAACATTAAAATAATAATTTTTTTAAATGATTTTGAATTTCCAATTGCAATAATGTATGAAACTATAATATTTTCTTTTTATTTTGTGGAGGCCTAATTAATGGATTGAGTAAAAACGGATAGGTAGATGAAGAGACTAACTTAAGACCTCACCATCATCATTACCCCTACCTTAAAGATGAAGAAAAATCAATCGATCGCTTCGATTGGGGTGAAACTATAATAATTAATTTTTAATTGTGTAATGAATATTGAGATGTGTCACCAAATCTATATGATTTTAAATGTATATTTTAGTTGGCAATCTCATTTGTCAGTATTTTATAGACCCAGGTTGTATAATAATTTGAGTTGAGCTTCCTAACTTGATCAACTACTTGGCAAATATTGCACCACTCATCATGTCTTGAATCGCTTGCTTTAATAGAGTCAAGTCTTGTGTGGCCTGCCTAGAAACAATTTTTCTTGCCTTTTTTATACGGCAAAATAAAGGAATTAGTTTGCTTTGTCTGAGTCAAGTCTTAAGTGGAAGTGTGAATCTAATACATACTGTCTAGCTACACTTTTTCTTGCCTTCTTTAAAAGGCAGAATAAATGACTTCTTGTTCATTGAAAATGATACCATTTTGGTTATGAATCTAAGATAATAGGATTGAACCATTGAGCTAATAGCTCGGTGGTTAAGCACTTGCTTGTTAGCTTGAAATCGGTTTGTTCAATTCAAATCAAGCAAAAATAATCAATTAATTGAACTGAAAAAATATAAAAACAGAAACATGCTGAGGTAATGAAAGGAATCGAACTGAACTAATTCTATTATTTCAGCTTAGTTTTTCGATTTTGACATTCTCTTTTCACTTTTCTACATTTGCCTCACTTTCTTGGATATTCTCTCAAACCAACTAATTACATACCAAAATAGAAAACCTTTCTTTCAACACATATTCTTTCTCACGAACAGAAAAAATTATAGTATATATTAAGAGCACTAAAAAATAGAATTATTTTAACTACGCATTTTCAAATTCGATTAATTAAAACTAATTCAAATTCTAATATTTTACGAGTAGGGTCTGATTAGCACAAGGTTAGGTTGAATTATTTACAACTCTGATAATCAGTGCAAAGCATTGGAATCAGCATTTTATAATTATGCATATGCCCTCAACATTTTAAAATCACAAAATTATCTCTATATTTTATAAATTATTTTTAATATTTAAGGATAAATTATAATTTTATTATTTCAAAAAATAACTTTCCTTTCAATATTTCTTTTCTATATCCAAATATATATATATATATATATATATATATATATATATATATATATATATATATATATATATATATATATATATATATTCCTTTTAATCGTTGTATTCTTTTATTTTTCTCCAATTATTTTCTTTCCTCTCATCCAAACATAGTGATTATTTCTTTTTATTCCAAATATGATTATTTTGTGATTACTTTATTAATATGTAGTTTTTGAATAGTTTATCATATTAAAATATATTTTAATTAATAAAAATAAATTTTTACTATAAAGTTTCACTAAAAATAAATATAAAATATATTTTATATTATAAATATATTTTATATAATAAAAAAATATTTAAATATATAATTTAAATCAATAGGCAATTTTGTTAATCAAATAAAATTTTAAGGACTATTTTATTAATTAAATAAAACTTTAGAGATTATGTTATAATTTATCGTTAACTTTCTCAAATCTAATTTAGTCATTTAATTACAATTGTGACAATTAATTATGATTCAGCTATAATACATACAAAATAAAATTTTGACCATAATCATGAATACTCTAAAAATTTTAGATTTTTTTTATCCAATATGCCTTTCTAAAATAATATATATATATATATATGGGGAAAATTTCAGCATAACAGTAGAATACCATTCTATTTCCTTTAGTTGAGCTTCCTACCTTCATCAACCACTTTTTTTTTAAAATTTTTTTTCTTTTTATTAGCTAAAAATATTATTATAATGATAAAAAGAAACCGAAGGTGCAATGACCACCAACTTTTCATCAATTGTTGCACCACTCGTCATATATTAAAATTAGCATAATGCCGATGTATGAATAATTTATAATTTTTATTTTTTTATTTAATTTTTAATCACATTCTAAATAAGATAAATTATTATTATTATTATTATTATTATTAAATTAATTTTTAATTAAAATTTCTCTCTTATTTAATTTACTTTGAATTAATTTTTATCTGTTATAATAATAAAATTTTAGTTAATTTATGGTGTCAATAATTAAAATACCTATTTAATTCTTTTTATACATATATTAATAATAGTTTCTATAATTACTTCATTAAAATATAATAAAATTACTTTATTCAAACAATAATCTAAATTTCATGAAATTTTTATATATTATCTTATAATTTATAAAAATTAATTTTTTTAGATTACAGAAAATATATTAGATTAGTGAAAAAATAATGTTATTTAAAAAAATATATAAATATAAATTTTTAATATTAATATGATAAAAAATATATTAAATTACTAACAATGAATTGAATTATTTAATTTTAATAATAATAAAAATATATAACATTATTATTAATTAAAAATAACATTTTATTATATTATTTTTTAAAAATATTATATGTTTATATTTTTATAAATTAAATTTTTTTTATTAATTTGATATATTTTTCATAAAATAATTCTTTCAAAAAATATTATCGTTTTACATAAATTTATGATATAAGATAAATATAGTTCATAAAAATTAAAATTTTAAAATATCATATTTTTTATTAAAATAATAAATGTTAAAATACATATTATTTTTCAAAAGATAGATTCTGTAATTTTAATATTGTAACTTTATTTTTTTTAATCATCTTTACTTAAATTCAATTTTTATAACAGTAAATTATTTTATTTATTTAGCCGTTTCAATTCAATAATTATAAGTTAGTTATAATGATGATAATAATAATAATAAGTATTAATTAATTTTAAAAAAATAAAATAAAAAATATTAAATTATTAACATAAAAATTAATACATACTAATTAAAAATAAGTCAAATTTTTATATTTTATTTTTATAACTTTTTATTTAGACTACACTTTTTGTCTTTCAAAATTTTTAACAAAGATTTCACAATAGAAAATATAACAATATAATAATAATATTTATTAAAAATATGAAATAATTAAATATTAATTAAATTATATGAAAGTTGATTATTGATACATACATTTTGCATAGTCATTTAGATTTAATTTCATAGCTATTTTATTTGATTATTAGTCACTTTTAGCTAATTTCATTAGTTATTTAGTTAGTTTTTCATAATTGTCAATTTTGGATTAATTTGTAATTTTTACTTTGTTTTGTAGGAAAAATGGTGCTTTTGAAGGACTAAAAAGAAATTTTACTTTTGAGGAGTGATTTCTACAACCAAAGATGTCAAAAACAAGTTTCAAAGTTGAAGTATGCATTGGCCAAATTGCGCATAACTTGCCGCATAAGTTATGCAGTTCTGCATAAGGAGAAGAAACTGTCCCAAACACCTGCCGAAATTTGCATAAGTTGCCGCATAACTTATGCAGATTCGTGCCTCCCTTATGCAACCTCACAGAATTGTGCATAACTTATGCAGTCTTGTACCTCGCTCATGCAGTTTCGCACAAGAGAGCCAGAAACCAGCCGAAAACTGCATAAGGGACTGCATAACTTATGCAGTTCACTTATACAGTCCCACAAAAACTTCATAATGAGCTGGCAGAAGATTCCCTCAGAAAATCACACCTAAAACACACCATTTTAGGGCTCATTGTCAGAAAAAAAAGTTATAAATAGACCCTTATCCCATTTTAGAAAGAGAGGAGGAAAAGAGAGGAAAAGGAAAATGAAGAGGGCAGCAGCTGAAGAGTAAAAAACGTCACTCCCTCCATTTCCAACCAGATTTGGAGTTTTCTTTCCTTTCTTGCATATTTCCTACCTTTCTAGTATTGGGTTTCTTATTTCTTAGCTTAGATTAATGTTTTATTTCCTTATTAACTCAGAATATCTTGTAAATATTATGGACAGTGAGTAGTTTTCATTTGATTCTGGAGTAAGGGATGTAATATTTGAGATATTTTATGGATTTTGATTGGGTAATCCATATTTTGTGGTCTTAATGAGTTTTATTCATTTCTTGTGTGCTCAATGACATGCTTAGTGTAGGATCCCATTAAGTGTTGTTCTTAATCCATGGTTGAGGCACCGAAAGGAGAAAACCTTGTGATAGATAATCAAGAAATTGGACTTAATTAACTTAGATCTTGTAACGCCTCAACGTAAGTAGTCAGACATTTTACTGTTCCGAGGACTAATGTCTGTTCGGACAGTCAATATATCTGGAACTATACTTAAACTATAGTGAGGAGACATAAATTAATGAAATAAATATTAAAAAAAAATATAGGAAAAAAAAATTTTGGGAAAAATAAATTAAAGTTTAGAGAATTTATAAATTAGTATAAAATAATAAAAATAACCCGATGAGCACCATGAAAGGCATTTTGGTCATTTTACCACTAGAGGTGAATTTTGACTCAAATGTCAAATTAAAATTAGGAAATAAAATAATTAACATAAATTAAATTTATGAATTTGAATTTGGAAAATGAGAAGAGAAAGAATAAGAAAAGAAAAGAAAAGAAAAGAAAAGGAAAGAAAAGAAAAGAAAGGAAATAGACTTATGGCATTTTAAAAAAAATAAAGTACAATAATTATAGAATATATATATATATATATAAGACACAAGAGACAAAAATTCACCAACCACAAGTCTTCTTCATTTCCTCTTCTCTCTCTCCTTGCCGTCTCCATGTTCTCCCCCCTCCACCATTTTTGCTCAAGCTTTGAGCTTGAGTTTCTTTTCATTTATCCACCAAAACCCATGGTCCCCTTCATTAAAAATTTAGCCCATATCATAAGGAAGCTCTAGGTACCCATAGGGAGAAGGAAAGTTGAAGTTTTGGGAAAATTTTCAAGTTGGGTCACAAGAGGTTAGTGCTTTTCTCCCTTCCTTCTTCTTTTAATACTTGAAAGTGACTTGAGATAAGTGGAAATTTCAAGAAATTAACAAGAAATTCATGAACCCATGATGTCCCCAAATTTTCGCAGCCATGAAATGTGTTGAGCTTTATTGTGTTTAAATAATGTAAATGAGTTTAGAGATGATGATTGATATGATTATATGTATGAGAAGTGAAAAGGGATTGAATTGATTGAGTTTGAAACTTGGAAATTAGGGTTTGTGTACATGACTTGGAGATTTTGTGTAAATGCTTGAAATTTGACCTAATTGGGATGAGATTGTTGCTTATAGAAGTGTATTGCATGCAAATTGAAGTAAGAAAGTTGGAGGAGATTAAGTTTTGGAAGTGTCAATTTTCTCATGGGTTGTGTTTATTGAGGGCAATGTACATTTTAGGCCATAAATAAAATTGTGTGACCCCAATTGGTATGAGGCCAATTGGAGGTGAAACTAGACCCAAAATAGCCCATTTTCCATGAAGAAACCATGCCCAAATTCTGTCCAAAACTTGACCTAAATACTGCTCAAATTCGGATTTCCCTGCACCCAACATAGAAAATGACCAAATGAATAGTACGTGTTCATTTGGTCATAACTCTCTCTATACTGGTCCAAATGACCTAAAATTTTACCCATGGAAAGTTTAGATATAGGGCTACACTTTTCATGAAGACCACTTAACAAATTCAAATTGTTAGCACAAGTTGGGTCATCAAATCGCCAACCCGTAAAAATGACCAAATGAATAGTACGTGTTTATTTGGTCATAACTCTCTCTATACTGGTTCAAATGACCCAAAATTTCACCCATGGAAAGTTTAGACATAGGGCTATACTTTTCATGAATACCACTTAACCTAGTTTTGCCTTTAACCAATTCAAATTGGCAGCACAAGTTGGGTCACTAAAACTGCCAACCCAAAAATTGTCCAAAAATACTGTCCCTTTGGTATGCTTGACCAGTTTTGGCAAAAATGTCATAACTTGGTCTCCAAAGCTGCAAATTGAGTGAAACTAGTGCTAAAAGTTTTATGAGACATAGCACAACAATTTTTATGTTTTGACCAAGCTCTAAAAACCATTGCATCCTAGGAAAAATATTAGCCAAAATTAGGAAGTGAAATCTGGAAAATGTTAAGTTGAACCCAGAATGCCATTTGATACCCGTGTGTTCATTTGGCCATAACTCCCACTAGGAAATTCCATTTGAGATGTGCAAATATGACCTGGAAACATGATACTTAGAGCTACAATATTGATTTAGACACCTTTGCCAAATTCTAAGTGTAAAGACCCTAAAAAAAGGGTCAAACATACTGCCCTGAAGTTGGTTATTGGCCTTATAGGACTGAGAGTCCATGTTAATACACTGACTATAACTCACCATACCAAGCTTGAAAAATTATGAAATTGTACCTGGGAGTCCCTAAGACATAGAGGAACATATCTTGTGAAGGAACCTAAGTCTAAAAATAACAATAAAATGATCAAATGACTGGTTAAAGTTTATTGACCAGAAATTATAAATTCTAGACAGCTTAGAGGCAAACGGACCAGTTATGGTATTTTGACCATAACTTGAGTTCTATAACCCCAAATTCAGTTATTCAAAAATTGAAATTCAAGTTTAAACATAGAGGAGAAATTATTATGAAGGAAGTGTGACTAAATAAACATCCTAACCTAGTCAAATTCCTAGATAAATATGACACATCAACATGAACCTAAAGAAAGGTTCATGGAAAAAATGCTATATATGAAAATTAAAATACTCATAAGGATAATTAAATATTAAAAATGATATGAATATGTAAATTGAGACTAATGTCCTATTAATATGAAATTAATAGTACCAATGAACAGTACTAAAAAATCATGAACAGAAAAAATTATAGTTTATATAAAGAACACTAAAAAATAGTATTATCTCAACTACAAATTTTCAATTTTACTTTATTTATAAAAATGAGACTCATATATTTATAAAGAGAAAATATGTACTTGTGAAAATTATGTGCAATTTAGAGCAATGTCCAGGTCGAGTGCTATCCTTGAAACAATTAAAATGATTTGAATTCTAATATTTTACTGTTTCGATTAATTAAAACTAATTCAAAATCTAATATTTTATGAGTAGGGTCTGATTAGCACAAGGGTCGATTTGAATTATTTACAATTCGACAATCGTGCACAACGTGGTTGGAACGCGAAGTCTTCCTAGCTTGGTCAAATACTTGGCAAATGTTTCAACACTCATCATGTCTTGAACTACTTGCTTTAATAGAGTCGAGTCTCGTGTGCCCCACCCTGCAACATTAACGAATTTGTTTAATAATTATTTTAGAATTTTATAATTAAAATATATTAAATTTAATTTCAAATGAATTTTTATTATTCATTATAATTAATTCATTTAATGAATTGCTTTTAACAATATTAAATAAATTTTTAAGCATTTGATATGTGTTGAACATATTTTCATAAAAGTCAAAATTTTTAAAATTATTTAATTTTGAGAACATGGTTGGAACACGATGTCTTTTTTTTTTGTTTATTTTTATTTTTATTTTTTTATCCTATTAATTATTTTACATATATATATATACTTTAAACACTTTTTCTTGCCTTTCGTTGTAAGTCACGATGGAAGACTTTCTGTTCATGGAAAATGATACCATTTTGATTACGAATGGCTAAATAATAAAAAAAAATCTTTTTTTTTTGTTTTAATTAAAACTTTTTAATTTTATATATAACTTTAATTGTAAAACTTTCATATTTTTTTAATTTTAATAATAAATTTAATTAAAATAATTAAATTCATTGATTAATAAAAATAATTCTAATCCTTTTGATTTTATTAATTTGTTCAATAATTTTTAATTCAGAAAACTTCGTATTGACTAATATTGACAATGTAGATAAATATTTGAATTATTTTTATCAATTGAATCATCCCATTAAACAAACCACTAAAATTGAAATTAATATGAAAATTTGAGTATTAAATTGATAAAATTAAAAGACTTACTTAAAATTGAAAAAGTTTACAAAGGTTTGAACTTTTCTAGTCATTTGGCCATTATGAATCTAAGGTAATACGTTTTGAATCACTGGACTAATAGCTCGATGGTTAAGCACTAGCCTCTTATGTAAGAGATTTAGAGTCTAATCTTTGACAAATCTATATTTATTCTAAATATTTTCAAAGCATAAAAAGATAATGAGCAAAATCATATAAAATATATTATGAATTTACGATAGAAATAAGCATGATATTGCGAGATATTTTGTCATCACTATGAAAAACTTTCCATTACAAAATTTCACCTTTAACATCCTGTCGATTTGGTCAAAGTTAATGCTTCAGTCGTTGCAACTATGCTACAGTTGATCTCAAAAATTAAAGTTTTAATCATAAAAATTTGTAATAATTAAAAAATTAAATATATTAATTATAAATATTTTTGAAATGATTAATTTTAAAAATTTATTTTTATTAACATTTAAAAATAATAATTTTTATAAATGATTTTGAACTTCCAATTGCAATATTATATGAAACTATAATTTTTTTCTTTTTATTCTATGAAGGCCTAATTAATAGATCGAGTAACAATGGATAGGTAGATAAAGAGATTCGAACTCAAGATCTCACCATTTCCTTTACTTTAAAGATAAAGAAAAACTAATCATTGCTCCCGATTGACATAAGACTATAATCGTTAACCTTTAATTTTGTACAATGAATATTGAGATATGTCACCAAATCTATACGATTTTAAATGCATATTTCAGTTGGCAATCTCATTTTTCAGTATTTTATAGACCCAGGCTGTATAATAATTTGAGTTGAGCTTCCTAGCTTGATTCACTACTTGGCAAATGTTCCACCACTCATCATGTCTTTAACTACTTGCTTTAATAGAGTCAAGTCTTGTGTGGCCTACCCAGAAACAATTTTTCTTGCCTTTTTTATGCGGCAAAATAAAGGAATTAGATTGCTTTGTCTGAGTCAAGTCTTGAGTGGAAGTGTGAATCTATTACATACTGTCTAGCAACACTTTTTCTTGCCTTCTTTATAAGGTAGAATAAATGACTTTATTGTTCATGGAAAATGATGCTATTTTGAGTAGGAATCTATGATAATAGGATTGAACCATTGGGCTAATAGCTCAATGGTCGAGCATTTGCTTGTTAGTTTAAAATCGGTTGGTTCAATTCAGAAACAAACAAAAATAACCAATTAATTAAAATGAAAAAAATATAAAAACTGAAATATGTTGAGGTAATGAAAGGAATCAAACCGAACCAATTCTATTATTTTAATTTAGTTTTTCGATTTTGACCTTCTCTTTTCACTTCTGTATATTTGCCTCACTTTCTTTGATATTCTGTCAAGCCAACTAATCACATACCGAAATAGAAAATCTTCGACACATATTCTTTCTCATGAACAGAAAAAATTATAGTATATATAAAGAACACTAAAAAATAGTATTATCTCAACTACAAATTTTCAATTTTACTTTATTTATAAAATAATGAGACTCGTATATTTATAAAGAGAAAGTATGTACTTGTGAAAATTATGTGCAATTTAGAGCAATGTCCAGGTCGAGTGCTATCCTTGAAACAATTAAAATGATTTGAATTCTAATATTTTACTGATTCGATTAATTAAAACTAATTCAAAATCTAATATTTTATGAGTAGGGTCTGATTAGCACAAGGGTCAGATTTGAATTATTTACAACTCTGACAATCAGTGCACAACGTGGTTGGAATGCGAAGTCTTCCTAGCTTGGTCAAATACTTGGCAAATGTTTCAACACTCATCATGTCTTGAACTACTTGCTTTAATAGAGTCGAGTCTCGTGTGCCCCACCCTGCAACATTTTTTCTTGCTTTTTTTATACGGCAAAATAAAGGAATTAGTTTGCTTTTCCTGAATCAAGTGTTGAGTGGAAGCGCGAATCAAATAAATGACTTTACTGTTCATGGAAAATGATGCATTTTGATTATGAATCTAACATAATAGGTCTAATAGCTCGACCAATGAGCCATTGCTTTTTAGTTTGAAATCGATTGGTTTGATTTGGAATTAAACCAAAATAATCAATTAATTAAAATGCAAAAGTATAAAAACTGAAACAAGCCTAGGTTATGAAAAGAAACGAACCAAATCAGATAGATTATTTTAGTTTAATTTTTCGATTTTGATCTTCTCTCTTCACTTCTTTGAATTTTCCTCAGTTTCTTAGATATTCTCTCAAACCAACTAATCATATTCGTTCTTATGAACATGAAAAATTATAATATGAATCGGACTCATTAAAAAAAATAATATTTTCTTTATTTATAAGGAAGTAAGACTCATATATTTATAAAGAGAAAGCATGTACTCGTAAAAATTCTAATATTTTACGAGATCAAGCAGTATTCACAATTAACTTAAAACAATTAAAATGATTTGGATTCTAATATTTTACTAATTTAATTAAAACTAATTCAAATTCTAATGTTTACGAGTAGGGTTAGTTGAATTATTTACAACTGTGATAATCAGTATAAAGCGTTGATCCATGCTCAATTATTTCATATCTTATAAATCAAAGCCAATTTCTGTAAATGTCCATATTTTGCTGCTTTCTGCAGTCCACAAGTTGGGGAATGGTCGTTGACTCGCAAGTCTTGATTTCAAATGGAACCACCATATTTTAATGCTCCCATGTCCGGACTGACTTTATTTGCGATTTCCATTCCGCCCATTTATATTTGGTTAAGAAGAAAATAGATAAAAAAGAAAATTTTGAAAAGATAATAAATGTTAGATTCTACTCCTATTTTCTTTTCAAATTGAATGAAAGTGGGAGAAAATGCTTAAAATTACAAAATTATCTCCTTATTTGTAGATTATTTTTGAATATTTAATGATAAAATTATAATTTTATTATTTAAAGAAATAACTTTCCTTTCAATATATATTTTCCTTCCTATTTCTAAACATATATATTAATCATTGTATTATTTTATCTTCTTCCAATTATTTTTTTCCTCCCATTCAAACATAATGTTAATTTCTTTTATATTAAAATAAAAAAAATTATTATTTAATCTCTCTATTTTAATAAAATTAAATATTTAATACTCTTTTTTTTCAAAAATATATTGATAGTTGTATTTTGTTGCGTCTACTCTTTAGTCTTTCCGTTTAGTTTAAATTATATTAATTGTGTATTCTTTTATCTTCTTCCAATTATTTTCTTTTATCAAGAAAAATTATTATTTAATTTCTCTATTTTAATAAAATTAATTATTTAATTCTTATATTTTCAAAAATATATTAGTAGTTATATTTTGTTAGTCTACCGTTTAAATCAAGTTTTCTTGTCAATGTATTTAAAAGAAAAATAACTTACTATTACGAGAATTAAATAATTTAAAGACTTCAAAAATAGAAAGAGAGTATGTAATTATATTTTTCAAATTACATAATTAAATAAAATTACAAACTCGCGCATTAAATAACCATAAGGATTAAGCAGTAAATGGGAAAAAAAAGGAAATTAATAATATAATTTTTCAAAATAGAGAATCAAATAGTTAGTTTATGTAAAATAAAGGGATTAAATAAAAATTTTCCCTAAAAAGTTAACTTACAAATTAAAATTTAATTTCATACAATTTAATAATATTACTTTTAGTATCGAAAATTTTCGAAGCAAATAAATAAATCACATTTATAAATAATTATATAATATTTATAATTATTTTTAAATTTTAATTATCATAATAAATTATTATTTTATATCACTAATAATCGTATCTTGATTTAACTTCAAAATTGTAATACTATTTTTATCATAAAAGTTTTTATTATATGATTGTTTATTAACAAAATTTATTTGCATATATATAAAATAAAAAACTGACAACGGATTAAACCTAAGTCACGGGCCACAATCATAGTATTGATAGGTGAAGTTAATCCAATAAATACAGAGAGAGTATTTGATTTGATTTATAAGTCAATTAATTTTATTTATAAGTAGAAAGTTAAACATATATTAATATTTGATTTGATTTATAAATTAAAAAATATATTTAACATAAGTAAGAAATTTACTTATGACTTATCTATTTATTTTGAAAGCACTATTTTATTAATAGTAAAAAAATTATATTATTTTAATAATTTTTATAAATATCAATATTATCCTCATTTTAACAATTGCAACACTTAATTACATATCATTTATATAAATTTGAACAATTAAATTACTTTTAAATATATTTTAACTAAATATTTAAATTATTTAAAAGTTATTATTAAGTAATCTTACAATACAATTAACTACTTATTTTTTTAATTTAACTTATAAATTAAAAAATATATTTTAAATAAAAAATTAAAAATAAGTAGTAAAATCGAACATGTTCATAATTGACAATAGTGGTAATAATTAATGAGAACTTTTGGGCCCTAGCAGCCTCCAAATCCAATTTTCAAACACTGTCAAGCCCAGGGGCGAAGCTTGGGGCCGCAAAGGAAGTTTGGCCCTCAAAATGTGAAGTTTTGGCGTGTGGATAGCTTTGTTTCTTTCTTCTTCTTCTGTTTTTTTGTTTTTTTTTTTTTTTTTTTCCGCAAGTTTTAGAGATTTCCTTTTACATCTTTCCCACACATATGATCACAGGGTGCAACTACTTGGCAATTACTTTCTTCACCTCACCAATGACTTACAGTAAATAAATATAAAAAAATTTGAATAAATTTTTACCTTTTATAATAATAAAATTTTAATTAATTTATAGTGTAATTAATTAAAATACCTATTTAATTTTTTTTATACATATATTAATAGCAGTTTCCATAACTATTTCATTAAAATTTGTAATAGAAGTACTTTATTGAAAAATTAATTTAAATTTTATGATATTTTTATATTTTATCTTATAATTTTTGTAAATCAATATTTATTTTTGTAAATTACAAAAAATATATTAGATTAATAAGAAAATAATATTACTTTAAAAATATATAAACATAATATTTTTTTGTTATTAATATAATAAAAAAAATTAAATTACTGATAATGAATTGAATTATTTAATTTTAATAATAATAAAATATATACATTATTATTAATTAAAAATAACATTTTATTATATTATTTTTAAAAAATACTACATTAAAGTGTAACTTTTTTATTAATGTAATATATTTTTATAAAATAATTCTTTTGAAAAAAAAGTCATAACTTTACATAAATTTATAATATAAAATAAATATATTTCATAAAAATTAAAATTTTAAAATGTTGTCATTTTCTATTAATATAATAAATATTAAAAATACATAATATTTTTCAAAAGATAAATTTCATAATTTTCAATACTGTAACTTTTATTGGTTTTAATCATCTTTATTTGTATCTAAATTTTTGATGCTATCATATTTGTAATTTATTTTTTAAATTTTGATTCTATATAGAAATATAGTTGAGAAATAATTTATGCATAAAAATATAGATATTTAATTAAAATTTAAAATAATTCTATTAAAAATTAATGATAATAAAATATAGATAATCAAAATATTAGTTATAATTACATTCAATTTATAATTATAATTAAATAAAATGTTTAAAATTTAAGAAATATTAAATAAGAAATTTATAAAAAAATAATAATTAAAGAAATATTAATTAAATATATTTAAATAAATAAATTTTGAGAAATGATAACTACAGACTTTGAAAGAAATAATAAAAAAGTACAAATAAAAAAATATTTAAGAGTATTTAGGTAAAATGAAAATATTTGATCAGAGAAGAGCGTGTGATGTGTATTAAATGTCTCTTATGACATATTATATATACACAAATAAATAAAAATCATTTAAATAAAAAAATTAATTTATAATTAAATATTATTTAATTAAATAACGATAATAAAAGTATTCAAAATCAAATTTTATAATAATCAAATATTTCCTATTTATCAGGCCATTTCAATTAAATAGCTATAAGTTCGCCATAATAATAATAATAATAATAATAAATATTGCAAAAGTAAAATAAAAGAATATTAAATTATTAACATAAAAAATAATATTATTATAAATAAGTCAAATCTATATATTTTATTTTTATAATTTTTATGTAGACTACACATTTTTGTCTTTCAAATTTTTTAACATAGATTTCATAATAAAAATATTAATTAAAGATATGAAATAATTTAAAGTTGATCAAATTATGTGATAGTTGATCATAAGATCATAAACTAATGGTCAATTTTCTTTAAACTAATAGCCATCAGTGATCTTTCATTAGTATTATTATTGAGGGTAGCATATAGCAAATAATATTTTTAAATAAATGAATTTATAAAAAAAAGTATAAATAATTGTTAAATGTTACATTTAATCATAAAAGGTCTTAATTTTTAAAAATTAAAATTTAAAAATAATAATAATTTAAATTATAAATATTAAGGTAGTATTGTAAATAATAGTGATAATTAAAAGGAAGTAAAAAATTAAATAATAATTAGTATTTATAAAATAATATAAATAATTTTTAAACATTATATTTAATTACAAAATATTTTAATTTTTAAAAATTAAATTTAAAAAAATAATAATTTAAATTATAAATGTTAAGGTAGTATTATAAATAATAATAATAATTAAAAATGAATAAAAAAAATTAATATAAAAAAGAGTATGTACTAAAGGTGATGCGTGGTAAGTTTTTTAATAAAAATGTTACGTGACATCTCCTTGAAAATACCACTATACTTTATATATATGTATAGATTTTGTTTCACCTAGTCAAGTCTCCTCCCTCTTTCCTCTCCTTTTCTAGCCTTTCTCATACGGCAAAATAAATGACCAATGTGAAAATTCGATTATCATCAACGTTACACATATTTCATGTAAACTAATAATAATGCAATTATAATGAATCAAATTTAATTTAATATAACACATTTTTTCAAAATTCACAATTACTGAGTATGCAGAATCACAAACCCTTAAAATAAAGTGTTATCTTCGTGTTTGAGGCTTGAGATTACGATTGAAAGATTAAAAATGTATTTTTATAAAATATTCTTTTTAATATTGTTGAAAAAATGGTTTAATTATTTTAGAATTTTATAATTACAATATATTAAATTTAATTAATTTCAAATCAAATTTTAATATTCATTATATGTATTAAATTCATGTTCTCAACAATAATCTAAATACCATGTTAAATAAATTTTTATGCATTTGATACGTGTTGAAAATATTTTCACACGCCAAAATTTTTTAAAATTATTTAATTTTGACAAACGTCTTCTTTATTTTTATTTTTTTTTAATATTTATTATTTCTCTTGAATTAATTAACGAAACAATATCCTAACACTTTAAGCTTTTTATGAACCCGGGTTGTATAATAATTTGAGTTGAGCTTGGTAGCTTGATCAAGTAAATGTTCCAACACTCATCATGTCTTCAACTACTTGCTTTAATATAGTCAAGTCTTGTGTGGCCTGCCCATAAACAATTTTTCTTGCGTTCTTAATGAGGCAGAATAAATGACTTTATTGTTCATGGAAAATGATGCTGTTTTGAGTGGGAATATAATATAATAGGATTGAATTGTTGAGCTAATAACTCGATCTTAAGCACGCACTTGTTAGTTTGAAACCGGTTGGTTTGATTAAGAATTAAACAAAAATAAACAATTAATTGAACCTTTTGTCGAGTAAGAAAATCAAGCATTTTTAATATATTAATATATTTTATTTATATTATATATATATATTTTTTATATTATTTATTATTTATTAATTTATTTATTAATTTATAATAAAATTATTTATTAATTTATATTTCTATTTATTATTAATTTAATTTATTTCTATTTTAATTTAATTTATTTCTATGTATTATTAATTTTATTATTATTTTATATTAAAATTATGCAAAAATATAAAATGTGAAATACGTTGAAGTTATGAAAGGAATCAAACCAAATCAAATCAATTATTTCAGTTTAATTTTTCAATTTTAACCTTCTCTTTTCACTTACCTACATTTTCTTTCACTTTTTTGGATATTCCCTCAAACCAACTAACCCCAGGCTAAAATAAAAAACCTTCCATGCATATTCTTTCCCATGAACAGGAAAAATTATAGTGCATATCTGGAGCACTAAAAAGTAGCATTATTTTGTCCATATATTTTTAATTTTTTTTTTTAAAAAAATAAAACTCATATATTTATAAAAAGAAAGCATGTGGATTTAGAGCAATGTCCAGATAGAGCACTGTCCACAACGACTTAGGTAACTTTCTTTTAAACTGACAGTTAATGCTTCTATGTCCGTATCTACTTTATTTGTGATTTCCATTCCATCCCTTTAGAATGTGTTTGGATTGAAGGGAGATGAGAGAGGAAATTTTGAGAGGAAAATAGTTTTATTATCCATTCAGTTTATGTTTGTTAAGAAGAAAATAGATAAAAAAGAAAATCTTGAAAGGAAAATAAATGTTAGAATCCACTTCCATTTTTTTTCAAATTGAAAGAAAGTGGGAGAAAATATTTAAAATTACAAAATTATCTCTGAATTTTGTAGAATGTTTTTGAATATTTAAGGATAAAATTATAATTTTATTAAGTGTTTTAAAAAATAACTTTCCTTTCTTTCTATATCCAAATATAAAAAGAAAAAAAAAATTATATATATGTTTTTCCTCTAAATCATTGAATTTTTTTATCTTCCTCTAATTATTTTTTTTCCTTCCATCCAAACAGTCTTAATTTCTTGTCATATTAAAATAAAAAACTACTATTTAATCTCTATTTTAATAAAATTAACTATTTAATCCTCTTATTTTAAAAAATATATTAGTCATTATATTTTTTTTCGTCTACTCTTTAGTCTTTCAATTTAATTTAAAGAAAATTTTTTGTTTGTCTATATATTTAAAAGAAAAATAAATTACCATTAGGATAATTAAATAGTTAAAGACTTAGAAAATAATAAAAAAATATATATATATAATTATATTTTTTAAATTATAGAAATTGAATGACGTAATAGCTTAACATCTTTAGGCTTTTTATAGGCTTCATCAACTACTTTTTCTTTTTTTTTTTTATTAGTCAAAAATATTATTATAGTGATAAAAAAGAAACAGAGGGTGCAAAACCACCAATTTTTCATCACCACTCGTCATACGATGAAATTGGAGTAAATAGTGCTATCATATGAAATGGTTTTATTCTAACCAATGATCATGGCAATCACATTATAGTCAATGGTTAAAGTGCATACATTTACACAAGATAATTATTTTGAAAATTGGGCCATATTATTCTATTGAAATGATATTGTTTCACCAAGTTGAGTCTCCTCTCTCTCTCACTCTCTTCCCTTCTTCTCCTTTATATGGACTTTTGAGTAAAATAGCATAGCAAGATTGGCAAGTCCTTGGAATTTGTTTGCTTTAATCCACAACACTTTTTCTAGCCTTTCTTATATTGCAAAATAAAAGACCAATGTAAAAAAGCGATTATCACCAATGTTATGCATATTTCACATAAACCAATGGTAACACAATTATAATGAATCAAATTTAATTTGATATAATATATTTTTTTATAATCTATAATTATTGGGGACGTAAAATCACAAACACTTAAAATAAAGTGTTATTTTTGTGTTTGAGGTTTGAGATTATGATGGAAAGGTTAAAAATGTATTTTTATAAAATATTATTTTTAATATTGTTAAAAAATGGTTTAATTATTTTAGAATATTATAATTAAAATATATTGAATTTAATTAATTTCAAATCAATTTTTAATATTCATTATATATTGAATTCATGTTCTCAACAATAATCTAAATACCATGTTAAATAAAAAACCTTCCATGCATATTCTTTTCCACGAACAGAACAAATTATAGTACATATCAGGAGTACTAAAAAGTAGTATTAATTTATCCACATATTTTTAATTTTTTTTAAAAGAAAATAAGACTCATATATTTATAAAAAGAAAATAAATGTTAGAATCCACTTCCATTTTCTTTTCAAATTGAAAGAAAGTGGGAGAAAATGTTTAAAATTACAAAATTATCTCTGAATTTTGTAGAATATTTTTGAATATTTAAGGAAAAAATTATAATTTTATTAATTATTTTAAAAAATAACTTTCTTTTCAATATTTTCCTTCCTATATCTAAATATATATATATATATATATATATATATATATATATATATATATATTCTCTTAATCATTGTATTCTTTTATCTTCCTCTAATTATTTTCTTTCCTCCCATCTAGACGGTCTTAATTTCTTTCCATATTAAAATAAGGAAAACTACTATTTAATCTTTATTTTAATAAAATTAACTATTTAATCCTTTTATTTTTAAAAATATATTACTCATTGTATTTTTTTTTGTTTACTTTTTAGTCTTTCAGTTTAGTTTAAATAAAATTTTTGGTTTGTCAATATATTTAAAAGAGAAATAAATTACCATTACAAGAATTAAATAGTTAAAGATTTAGAAAATAAAAAAAATGATATATAATTATATTTTTCAAATTACAGAAATTGAATGAACAATAGCCTAACATCTTTGGATTTTTTATAGACCCAAGTTGTGTAATAATTTCAGTTGAGCTTCCTAGCTTTATCAACTGCATTTTTTTTTTCTTAATCAACCATCAATTTTTCATTACCAGTAGAAGTTAGTTGTGCCACTCATCATATGTTAAAATGGGAGAAAATATTGCAATCATGTATAATAGTTTTATTAGAACCGCTAATCATGATAATCACACTATAATTAAAGATTAAAATACAATTATTGCACATAAAATAATTAAATTAGATAATTATTCTGAAAACAGGGCCATATTTTCTATTGAAACAATTTTGTTTTGCCAAGTCAAGTCTCCTCTCTCTTTCCTTCTCCTTTTTATGGGCTTTTGAGTAAAATAGCATAGGGAATTTGGCAAGTCATTGGATTTCATTTGCATTAATCCATAGCACTTTTTCTAGCCTTTCTTATGCAGCAAAATCCAAGACCAATGTAAAAAGGTGATTATCACCAATGTTATGCATATTTCATGTAATCTAATAATAACGCAATTATAATGAATGAAATTTAATTTAATATAATATATTTTTTTCAAAATCTACAAATTACTAGGACGTAGAATCACAAACACCTAAAATAAAGTGTTTTCTCTATATTTCAAGCTTGAGATTATGCTGGAAGTGTTTTTTAGAAGACATAATTTTAAATATTATTGAAAAGTTTGTTTAATAATTATTTTAGAATTTTAAAATATATTAAATTTAATTTCAAATCAATTTTTATTATTCATTATAATTAATTTATTTAATGAATTGCTTTTAACAATATTAAATAAATTTTTATGCGTTTGATACGTGTTGAACATATTTTCATACACGTCAAAATTTTTTAAAATTATTTAATTTTGACGACATGGTTGGAGCACGACTTCTTCTTTTTTTTGTTTATTTTTATTTTTATTTTCCTTATCATATATATATATATATATATAAAATTTATATGATTTGTTATTATGTAGTTATTATTATTCCTAAAAATATAATTTTAAAATTTGAAATAATTAATTTATATTTTTTATACATTGGAAAGTAATAATAATTAATTTGATATTATTTCATTATTATTATTATTTTACTTAAAACACTTTTTCTTGCCTCTCTTTGTAAGGCATAATGGAATACTTTGCTGTTCATGGAAAATGATACCATTTTGATGATGAATGGCTAAGGTAATACATACTGAATCATTGGACTAGTAGATCGATAGTTGCGCACTTGCTTGTTAATTTGAAATCGATTGGTTCAATTTGGAATCAAACAAAAATAATCAATTAATTGAAATAAAGAAAAAAAAAAGAAAACTCAAACATTCGGAGATAATGAAAGAAATTGAATCGAATCAATTCTATTATTTCAGTTTAGTTTTTCAATTTTGACCTTTTCTTTTTTACTTTCCTATATTTGTCTCACTTTTTTGAATATTCTCTCAAAGTAACTAATCACATGCCAAATAGAAAACCTTCCACACATATTTTTTCTCACGAACAGTAATTTTATCTTGACCATATATTTTTAATTTTACTTGTAAAGAGAAGTGAGACACACATATTTATAAAGGGAAAGTATGTATTTATGAAAATTAAATGCTCACAAAGATTTAGGATTTGATTAACACAAGGGTAGGTTGAAATATTTACAACACTGATAATTAGTACAAAGCATTGGACCTCGTGATTCGCGCTCAATTATTTCATATCTTATAAATCAATGCTCAGTTATTTCAAATCTCTGTAAGGGTCCATAAGTTGATAAATAGTCGTTGACTTGCAAGTCTTGATTTGAAATGGAACCACCATTTTATAATTATGCATATATACTCAACATTTTAAAATCACAAAATTATCTCTATATTTTATAAATTATTTTTGAATATTTAAAGATATATTATAATTTTCTCATTTTAAAAAATAAATTTTCTTTCAAAATTATATATACATATTCCTTAATCATTGTATTCTTTTATCTTCCTTCAATTATTTTCTTCCTCCCATCTAAATATAGTATTAATTTATTTCTATATTAAAATAAAAAAAATTAATATTTAATCTCTTTATTTTAATATAATTAATTATTTAATTCTTTTATTTTAAAAAATATATTACTCGTTCTACTTTGTTCTATCTACTCTTTAATCATCTTTCCGTTTAGTTGAAATCAAGTTTTCTGTTTGTAAATGCTCTGTTGCCCTTTAGTAGCTCATAAGCATTTTGCAGACAATTAGTTTGGAATTTTTTTTTTTTTTGGAATTTTCCATTTGGGGATTATGAATAATAAGTGGCTGAATTGCGTAGATTTTTTTATAAGCTAATTTTTATTAAATTTAGCTAAATTACATAGAAGGCGTATGCCAAGAATTCCTTTTACTATTTGCTGAATTTCTCAAATTTGGTGTGGAATGGAGCTTGATTTTCTTAATGGGTGAGGGGAATTCGAGAATACCCACCACAAGAAGTAAATGGGCAGAACAGGGAAAAATTATTAAATACAATTATTGTATATTGAAACGATTTTATTTTTTATTATCGATCATGGTAGATTCTATATTGTTTAAAGTGCATGTGTTATATATACAATGATTATTTCGAATATATTTGTTTTTGTTCTAACTTATTAAAATTTCCCTTCAAGAAGGAATCAAAATTTAAGTTTGAATATTGCTAAATGAGTGTGTGTGTGTATATATATATAAAAGTTTTGTAGAATTTGATTTTGAAAGAAAACTGAAAGTGACTCCTTCCTCTCATTCAAGAAATGAGCAGTATACAATTGTATACAAAGTTACCAATGTCTGTTACAACTCATCTAACTAACTGACAAAAACAAGTAATAAATTTTATGCAAATTTTAACCAATCCAATTCCAGGCAAGCTATAACCAACAATTCGAGAATTAGTTCCAATAATATTGAAGAGTTAATATTATTCTTATTGCTAATTAGTAATGAGTCTAGTAAGTCACACACATACGAGTAATATGATCAAAGTATAATTAATTTGATTAATTAATTAAATAGTTTAATTAATTAAATTAACAAATTTAGTTTGTAATTAGATTGTAAAGTTCCTAATATAGCTTGAAACTAAATTTATCAATAGAAATATTCAAGTTAATATTTAAAGTGTTTAAATATAAATTTAATTAATTAAGCATAAGGAAGGAACACCACAAAAAAAAACAGTTGTTTCAGAGACGGAATTTGTGACGGAAATAAGTCCGTCAGAAAGAATTTCTTTTAGCGACAGATTTTCAACGGATTAATAACGGGTATCAATTTAAGGGAATAGTGACGGATATTAAACTAATTAGCGACGGGTTATTAACAAAATTTGTGACGGACAATAATTCCGTCAGAAATCCGTCAGAAAGTTTAGATTTTAAGATTTAAAACCCTAATGTCGACAGCCGTATTTTATCCCCTCTCTTTCAAAACGGCTCTTCCTCTTTTCTCTCTTTCTCGACAGTGAGGAGTTGCTCCGTCTTTCCGTTTGTGACAATCCACCACCGTAAGTAATTTGGTTTCAACGCTCGACAGTAATTTATTGTTCTCAATTTCCTGCTTCTGGTTTCAGCGCTCAATAGGTAAGTAATTTGATTTCATTTTTTATTTGATTTTAGTTTTAGATTTCTAATCGAATTTCTTGCGTTCTCTTTCTTTTCTTAATTTATTTGTATCGCAAATTCAAGTCTGGTATTGTGTTCGTGTAGTTTTTGAGATATGAGCTTCGCATTTTTTAATTTTTCCGACACAATGATAAAATGGTCAAATACAGATGATTATTAAATAATTGAGGGATTAACGTAAAGGGACAAGAGGGTATCCATATGAGAAGATGTTAATTTAGAGCTACGGGATCAAAATTCAAAAGTATTGACTTGTATTTGAACTATAGGGGAGAAGAATTAGTCTGTGTTAAAAAAGATGCAAATGACAAGAGAGAACATTAATATAATTCGGAACATGGCATGTGTGAATGAGCAAATGGACAACCATGTGATGATGGTTTGGATTGAAGTGGACAAGTGCTGGGGTTATTTTTATGATTTTGACAACTCCAAGGTTGAAAAATTATTTCTAATTTCATTTTATATTTGATTTTAATGAGTTTGATGAGATGGTTTATGCTTATTATGTCATTAAATAGTCATTAAGAATATAATCAGAAATAATTCAGGACTGCATTATTTGCTTAAGAAAATGCAATATCTATCATAGAAAAGTAAAGTATTTACAAAAATTGTATTTAGATACATAGAATTAAAACTATTTATAAATGAATCCCTATAAAATTAGAATATTTATAATGAAAAAAGAGGAAAAATTACAAGGAGCAGACAGAGAATGAAAAGTTGGTCCAAACTAATTACAAATCAATTGTTGAGTTGTAATCTGGAATTTCCTTTGCTGTTGTTTCATTGAATGTGTAAAGGAATTTTTTTTAGTTGTCTCTGCCCCTCTGGCATACATGTGCACACTTACATCTCTTTTTCTAGCTGATAAATAAGATTTATTTTACTTGCATTTTAATATCTGATGATGTAAGGACAGCCTGATTGATGCATGTCCATGGGTTGGATTCACCTAAGTTCTATTCCTTTATTTTTTTTCTTTATTTCTTTCATTTTTGTGAAAGCATTGAAAAAAAAAGTTGCTGTCCACATCAGTATTAGGTAAAATTCCGAAAAAGACTTAAGCAATTCTTTTAACACTAATGTATTTGATAAAAAATTAAAAAAAATTAAGTATTAAAAGTTATCATTTAAAAGTTTTAATTAAGTTCAGTATGTTTTTGTTAAATGGTATTAGATTAATCTTTATTTTGGTATGAATCAAACTTTTTTTTTTTTTTAATATTGAGCTGTCTATAAATTTAGTTTCTATAAATTTTATGCTCTAAATGTTTATGCTTGGACACGAAAAGATGTGTTATTACCTATTGATCAGATATTAGATAAAAGTATTAAATATTTAATGGCTCAACATACCCATACGCATTACCAAATCACACCTTTCTTTTTCTTTTTTTTTTTTTTTCTTTCTTTCTTTCGTGGAGACTGGAAATAAAGAGAAAATTATATAAGAAGTTTATGTAATTATATAAGAAGATACAATGAGTCTTAAAGAAAAAACTTTCTATTTAATTTTTATTTTCCTTTAAAAATAAAAAGAATTGTGGGCTTTTATTTATTTTATCAAAATACCATACTATGCCTTATTAGCCTTAGAAAGCCCAATTAGATCCAATTAGGTTTTTTAATAAAACAAATTCTTAAAATTAAATTAAAAAATGAATTTTATTTAAATTTAATTAAACATTTTTTACTCTTGAAAATTATTTTCTCCAAGAAATATACTATGCATATGATTATTCATTTTCAATGTCTTTAAATATATCTCACAATCATACAAATTTTTCATCATTGAGTTCTTCACAACCTCAATACACATACTCATAGGGTACAAAAATAGGGGTCCACAAATAAGATGCAATGATGGACTTATCCGAAGATGCATTCCAGGGGAAGAAGTTGAAAGTATACTTCAGTATTGCCATTCCTCGCCTTGCAGAGGACACTGCAGCACTTCAAAAATAATGCAATCAAGTTTCTAAACAAGTAATGTAATGCTAATTATATTGGAAATATTTGTGATGAGTTTGTAGGCTTCCAAAATTTAATATCATAATTTGCTTCAAAATCATGAGTATGAAAAAGCAAGAAGAGGAAGCAAAGCCTTTCTATAAACCTACAATGTTAACTTTTTTTATTTCCATCTTGTAAATTTCAATCAATTATTTGTATTGGTTTAAGTCTAGATTTATATAGAAAATTTTACATAACTTAGTTTTCACGAAATTCTTAATTAAAAGGGAACAAATCAAAATGTTCACTTTTTTAAAAAATGAAAAATTTAATTTGGGAAAGCATTTTAGTTGAAAGTTACATTTAATTTACTTTCCAAAGCTTCAAATGGATTAGAAATCCGATTTCTATGTTAAAAGTTATTGCTTTTTTTTTTTTTTTTAAGTTTTTGGGGAATCAGAGCAAAAGCACTATAGGCAAACGAAACTAGGATTTTAGGTAGGCAAAAGTCTTTTTTCAAAAATGACATTCTAGCTGAAGGGATTTTGGTAGCCTAAAGTAAGGACTTCGACAGCTGAACCTAAGTTTTTAGAATATATATTTATATATATATATATATTAAGTGATTGAACAACAACGGTCATGTTTATACTAAAACTATGAATAAAAGTTTTTTGTATCTAGAGAAAGTTACAGCCACCATTTATTTATGAATTTATTACATTAGAATCCTCTTTCACACTTTCTTTATCTATAACTTGAGTTAAAGCATTTAATTCTTTGAGATTTCTTTTGAATTGTAATTTTTTTTATTGTTTTGAGATAGAAAGTGAAGTTGTTCAGTAAATTTATTATTTCTCTTCATTAAATAGTGGTTGTACAATATTAAGTTACTCTTTGGTGAAAAAAAGATCGTAAGAGAGGTAGAGTTTAGTCTCAAGGAATAATAAAAAAATTAATCATCACCCTATGAAGATTGATTAGTAGAGTTAACTCTCAAGAAGAGCTTGAAGAGAAGATATAGGTTTTGAAAGCTGAATTTTAATAAATTTCTTGTGCATTTCAATTTTTTCCCTCCATTCTTGTTCTTTAAATTGCTAATTTTCATCTTAGCTTTCAAATTTTTAATTACAATTCAATTCACCCCTCTTGGATTATTTCAAGGGACAACATACATTTTAAATATAATAAATATAAAATTAAAACTATATTTAAATATATATTATATTTAAAATATATTTGGCAATAATTACTATACTTTATATATTTAAAATATTTGAATATTTTATATATTTAAAATATATTTTAAATTTTATGTTAACTATATTTAAAAATTTGGTGAAACAAAATTTAAATATATTGAACAAATTAAAAAAATGCATAATATGAAAAATGGATTATTATGTAAATGAAAGATAGTTTAAATGCTTTTTTTCTTTATATTCTTTTATAAAACTATAATTTATCACTATAGTCTAAATTTTATTTTTCTTGAAATAAAAAATAAAAATTAACGTGATTGACATGTAAAAATAATAATAATATATTATATTGTAGATCTAATATGTATAATTATTAATTATAAAATATATTAACTTATAAAGTTTAAAGGAAGAGAATGAAGAGATTATTTTATTAATAAAATAAAATTTTAAAGATTTAAACGTTTTGATTGAAAATAGAATTAAGAATATTTTAATATTTTATTATAATTAATGATAAATTAATATGTTAATAAAATAAAAAAATGAGAATTAAATAATATAGCAATTAATATTTTTGAATAGGACAAACGTTACGTTGTTTAGCTGATTAGTAGCCTGTTTATATAAAAGTTCTTTACATAATAAAAGAATTTTTTGATAAATTCACTATCACATTATTTATAAACAAATTAAAAAAATTAAATATTTTATAATAATATACTATTTAATTTTTTTAACATTTCTATAATTATAAATAAATATAAATATTATGAAGTATTTGATTAGTTTAATTTATAAATATCATGATAGATTAAATTTACTTATAAAAGAATTAATTAAAAATTCCTTTTTTTTTAGTAGTATAGCAATAGTCATAATATAAATATTGTGACTTCATAGTGTTTTTTTTTTTTAATAGGAAAAGTTTTTTTAGTGAAAGATATTGAATAAATAATTTGAATTAGTGATTTTGAAAGAGCTATATTTAATTAAAATTTGAGCTATGAATTAAATTCCTAACTTTTTTATATAATTTATTTATAAATTATTTCATTAATTTTTATGATTGAATTCTATCATATGTTTTAAACTCAAAATTTTACAGTTCTAAAATTAATTAGATAGTATTTTTATAAAATTTTTTTAATTTTAAAAAGGAAATTTATTATTATAAAAAAAACCCATATTATTTCGTAAATTTTAAAATTATTGAATCATTTATGAAATTATATTTAAATTTAACCAAAATTAAATAGAAAAGTAATTAAATCAAGGAATGAAAATCAATTAATCTCTCACTCTAGCCATAGGAAAAAGGCTAAAAAAAAATTATTTTATATTAGGGAAAACTAAAATAAAATTTCCCTCTTTTGTTTATTGTTCACGCACACCAATCCCCTTTATCAATTTCATTCCAAAGTACATAAATGCCATTGACAAGGCAGATGAAGCACAATCTTCCTTTTCACATTTTTCACAGAAGTTCTGTACATATGGCTACTCCTTTCATCTTGATTGTTTTCTGTCTGATTACATCCCCTCCGTCTGCATCTTCATCATCATCAACTCATCATAATGATTATATCACTTTAAATGAAGGATCATCTCTCTCCGTAGAGAGGCCAGATCATGTTTTGATTTCACCTAATGCCATTTTCACAGCTGGTTTTTACCCAGTTGGGGAAAATGCTTATTCCTTTGCTATATGGTTCACTGAACCCTCTTGTTCTAACTGTCGCACGGTAGTCTGGATGGCTAACCGAGATGCACCCATTAATGGTAGAAACTCAAAGCTATCTCTGCTTAAAACTGGAAATCTCATATTGACTGATGCTGGTAAATCAGTTGTTTGGGCCTCCAACACTTTCTCACTCTCTTCATCTTCATTGCAGCTTTATGATACTGGTAATCTCGTTCTAATCACTACTACAAACCGCGTCATTCTATGGCAAAGCTTTGATGCACCTACAGATACCCTTCTTCCTCTGCAGCCACTCAACAGAGACTCACTTCTTGTTTCTTCAAGGAGCTTGACAAACTTTTCTTCTGGTTTCTACAAGCTAGCTTTCGATGACGATAATGTTCTTCGTCTTGTTTATGATGGTCCTGAAGTTTCAAGTGCTTTCTGGCCAGCCCATTGGCTTCTGAGCCGGGAAGCTGGGAGATCATCGTACAACAGCAGCAGAATCGCTTTACTTGACGCATTTGGCAATTTTATTTCATCAGATAATTTCACTTTCTTCTCTGCGGATTATGGAGTTCAACTTCAGCGAAGATTGACCCTTGATTTTGATGGTAATCTTCGACTGTACAGCAGAGAGAATGAGAACGGAAGCTGGGTAATTTCATGGCAAGCCTTTGCTCAACCATGCAAGATTCATGCAGCTTGCGGACCTAATAGTGTTTGCAAATATGTTCCTAGCTTTGGTAGGAAATGTTCTTGCCTCCCAGGATATAAAATTAAAAATCCTGCTGATTGGTCTTTAGGATGCGAACCAGAAATTTTGGTTTCTAGTGTTGAAACCGAGGTTATATTCATTCGATTACCTCACGTTGAAATGTATGGTTATGATTTTGGTTACTTTGAGAATTATACTCTGGAGATGTGCAAGGAAGTATGCCTACGAAGATATGATTGCAAAGGTTTCGCATTAAAATACGTCTTCCAGAACCACCCTGACAACGTTCCTTATTGTTTCCCGAAGTTACAATTGCTAAATGGATATACTACGCCAAATTTCAGAGGAGATTTTTACTTGAAAGTGCCAAAAACAAGTCCTTACAAAGACTGGTCAGCTAAAGAACTCACTCTAGATTGTCCTGCTGAAGCTACTAAGCAGCTTGAGAGAAGGTATGTTAAAACTGATGGAAACAGGTCAGAAAAATTCTTGCTTGGTTTTGTTACTACAGTTGGGATAGTTGAGATTCTTGCCATGGTTTTGGTGTGGCTTTACTTCATTGGAAGCCGGCAAAAGAGAGATGCAACTTCTGAAGACTACTTTCTTGTTGCTACTGGTTTCAGAAGATTTACCTACTCAGAGCTTAAGGCAGCAACAAGAAATTTCAGTGAAGAAATTGGCAGAGGAGCTACCGGAATTGTCTATAAAGGGATATTAGATGATCAGCGAGTTGCAGCAATCAAACGACTACACGATGCTAGCGAAGGAAAAGCTGAATTTCTAGCAGAAGTAAGCACTGTTGGGAAGCTTAATCACATGAACTTGATAGAGATGTGGGGATACTGTGCAGACGAAAAGCATAGGCTTTTGGTCTACGAGAATATGGAGAAGGGATCCTTAGCTAAAAACCTCTCTTCCATGGAACTTGATTGGAAAAAGAGGTTTAAAATTGCATTGGGCACCGCTAAAGGCCTAGCTTATTTGCATGAAGAATGCTTGGAATGGGTTCTACATTGTGATGTAAAGCCACAGAATATACTTTTGGATGCTAACTATGAGCCTAAGCTATCAGATTTTGGTCTATCTAGGCTACTAAGCAGAGGTCATGAGCTTCACAAATCAAGCTTCTCAATGATAAGAGGAACAAGAGGTTACATGGCTCCAGAGTGGATATTTAATCTGCCCATCACTTCCAAAGTGGACGTCTACAGCTATGGGGTGGTGGTGTTAGAGATGGTGACCGGAAGGAGCCCGTCGATGGCTGATAATGGGGGAGAGGTGGAGCACAAGACGTTGGTCGAATGGGTGAAAGAGAAGAAACATGGAGCTTCTGCAAGGAGTAGTTACTGGGTTGAAGAGATCACAAATCCCGCCACTGGAACGGACTATGATAGGAAGAAATTGGAAGGTCTAATTGGAGTGGCATTGAAGTGCGTGGAGGAAAGCAAAGACGCTAGACCCACCATGAACCAAGTGTTATAAATAGCTTGTATGTTAGACAGTATAGAGAGAAAGAATTCCTATATTGTTAAAATATAAGGGAATGACAAGAGTGAAATATTTATAGAATTATATATATATAATTCAATATATATAATTCTATTATGGCACTTGACACGTATATGTGTGAAATAAAATAATT
Source organism: Hevea brasiliensis (assembly GCF_030052815.1). Taxonomy (NCBI): domain Eukaryota; kingdom Viridiplantae; phylum Streptophyta; class Magnoliopsida; order Malpighiales; family Euphorbiaceae; genus Hevea; species Hevea brasiliensis. Next base: position 11,651,704 of record NC_079505.1, read on the forward strand.
ATCATATTGTAATTTTCGTAAATAAATTATGAACAGATGTGTTTATTAACAAGTAGATGTGTCTGTTAATAGGCAGACATGTAAATTCTATACAAACAGTCACAACTGTTTATATAGGTGTCTGTTAATAAACAGACATGTCTGTTCTATACAAAAGTCATAACTGTTTGTATAGGTGTCTGTTAATAAATAGATATGTCTATACAACTATTTGTATAGGTATCTTTTAATAAACAGACATGTCTATTACATAAATAGTTGTATCTATTGGAGATAGACAGATGTATCTATCTAGTAAAGGTGCCATGGCTTTTCATTCATTATAAATATGGATGAGTTTTTTCAATCCAGATATATACTACTTCTACTTCTTCTTCTTTTCTTCTAGTCTCTCTAAATTCAGTTCATATAAAGAGTTCTTAAGGGAAATCTTCAGGAGTTGCTGTCTGCAGATTTCAGGCTTTGTTGTATCCTGGAGGTATATTGTCATAACCTTGCAGCAATCTAGTGGGGGCAATTAATACCTTAAAGATAGTGATTCATCACGCCTCAAAGCCTACTCTACACCCACTGCCACAACAATTTTAAGGTATTAATCGTAATAGAGTCTAAGGCTGTTTCCTTGATAAATCAAGAGTTCATGAAACTTGATCATTTTAAGGAACAAATTATGTTCACTGAGAAGGTAAAAGCAGATCAGGAAAAGAAGATGAATTGCCATGCAGAGGTCATATTCTCAACAACTCATCAGATAGGTTATAAGATTTGTTTACCTCTGTCAAGTCTCCAAAAGAAATTGGGAATTCGTTATAATTCGAATATAATACAGAAAAAAAAGGTATGGATAAATTTCTCATTATGAAATATTTTGAATTCTAAATACTTGATAATATGTCTGAAGAAATATAAAGTTATATTATGATGCTAAAGCTCATGGAGAATGTGATAAAGAAGGTAATAAGATTTATGTACATAAAATAAAAAAAAAAACACTTTTATATGCATAAATCCTAATTCATATTAATTGTGTCTATCACTAACTAGGTAGGGATATTGTTAAAATATTAGTGATAATAAAATTTGTCTCATTTTGAAAGAGTTATGTCTGTTCATTAAAAGGCATCAAAATAAACTATTCATTACCGATAGCTATATCTATTTTAAAATGTGTAAATGAACAAATATAATTGTTCTAAAAGATACAAAGTGAATAGGTGTATCTGTTCTAAGAGGTATAAGTGAATAGTTGTATCTATTCTAAGATGTATAAGTGAACAGTTGTATATGTTCTAAGAGGTATAAGTGAATAGTTGTATCTGTTCTAAGAGGTATAAGTGAACAGTTGTATATGTTCTAAGAGGTATAAGTGAATAAATATAATTATGCTAAGAGATACAAAGTGAATGGTTGTATCTGTTCTAAGAGGTATAAATAAATGGTTGTATCTGTTCTAAGAGGCATAAGTGAACGGTTGTATCTGTTGTAAAAGATATAAGTGAACAGATGTAATTATTTTAATAGATACAAAGTGAACTATTGTATATATTTGAAGAGATGCAAATGCTTTATAAATAGCAGTTTGAAACAAAAAAAAAAAATCTATTAACTTTTCTTTTTTTGTCTCTTCTCTTCATTTTTATCGACCATCAACATTATTATTCTTTAATTTAATCTTGGGAGAATTTTAAAATTGCTGTCTAGATTTATATTTTGGTTATTATCCTTGAGGGATCTGCTTAAAACTACCCAGCTATAACATAGTGGGGGTTTTACTCTTTGTCAATTTCATTATATTGAGGAAAGCAAATACTCCATATGATATTTATTACAAATTGACTGGAAATTTTGGTAGAATAATTATTCAAATTGAGTGTTCTAGTGCTATTGGTAGCTTAATGTATGTTATGCATTGCACTACTCCTGATATTGCTTTTGCTAAGACCATATAAAGAATTGTATCCATGCAAAGAGTTATGTCCCTTGGCCAAAAGATGTAACTAAATGAAAAGATGCAATTCTTCTAAATAGTTACATGCATGAAGAGATGAACTAATTGGCCAAAAGGTTGGAACATTTTGAGTAGTAAAAATAAGAGCCTTACAAGTCATTTGTAAGAAGTGACAAAAGAACAAATGAGTATGCATTTGTGTGTGTGTGCAAGTTTAGCTTGATTCTTTATTGTTGGATACTCTCATTTTAAACAAGTTATGGAGTAATTTATTTCTGCAAATAAGGTACAAATCTAGACTGTAAATTATTTATGCAGTTCATGTTATAAACATGTGATTATATGGTTGACTAGTGAAACAAATATGGTTGGAGATCCTAAAGTGTTATAAATGCCAATTGGATATGTAGTACTAAGGATAATAAGTCAACCTTTGGTTGGGTGTCCACTTTAGGTGGAAGTTTTGTTTCTTGGGCATCAAAGAAACAAACTTGTATAACTTATTCTACGGTAGAATCCGAATTTATAACTTTGGTGAATGTTGGTAAAGAAGTAGAATGGCTGAGAAACTTGTTATCGGATATTAAGTTGTGGCCACAACCTGTGCTATCTATTTCTTTATATTGTGATGTAAGACAATTAGTCTCTAATGGTGTTATTACCATGTTTATGTTAAATCCTATAATAATCTAGCAAATCCTTTAATAAAAGGGCTCTCGAGAGTTATGATCATAAGTACATGTGCTGATTAGGATTTAGAATATTCCATTAAATTTACTAATGATGGGAACCCTACTTTATAGTATTATTACTAAATAAAGTTTAAAGGGTAACAACAAGTCATTAGTAAATAGTGTAATTAAAGTACTTAATGTACTAAGTTAATGGAATGAGGATGAGTGTTTATACTCTTAATGAAGTTTAAAATTATTACAAAGGAAACTTCACCTATATGGACATAGGAAGTGGTGCCGCTTCAATAAAAGTGAGAATAACTTTTGTAAATGTTCATGAAAACAGGAGGTAGCACAAGGCCATATTCGTGCTAAAATTTTGGTGAACTTTTTAAGTCGAACTAATTGATTCGTGTGTGTAGTATTTCCGGTTCTATTTAATAGGAATCTAGGTTTAAGCTAAGGCCACCATGATTTCTTTAGAACTTTGAAATACTTACACTAAGGAAAAGTTTAAATCGAAAGATACTTTTCATTATGCATGAAACAATGGGATCTAACAATACAAGCTAAGTGGGGGAATGTTATAAATAGCTTGTATGTTAGACAGTATAGAGAGAAAGAATTCCTATATTGTTAAAATATAAGGGAATGACAAGAGTGAAATATTTATAGAATTATATATATATAATTCAATATATATAATTCTATTATGGCACTTGACACGTATATGTGTGAAATAAAATAATTATCATATTGTAATTTTCATAAATAAATTATGAACAGATGTGTTTATTAACAAGTAGATGTGTCTGTTAATAGGCAGACATGTAAATTCTATACAAACAGTCACAACTGTTTATATAGGTGTCTGTTAATAAACAGACATGTCTGTTCTATACAAAAGTCATAACTGTTTGTATAGGTGTCTGTTAATAAATAGATATGTCTATACAACTATTTGTATAGGTATCTTTTAATAAACAGACATGTCTATTACATAAATAGTTGTATCTATTGGAGATAGACAGATGTATCTATCTAGTAAAGGTGCCATGGCTTTTCATTCATTATAAATATGGATGAGTTTTTTCAATCCAGATATATACTACTTCTACTTCTTCTTCTTTTCTTCTAGTCTCTCTAAATTCAGTTCATATAAAGAGTTCTTAAGGGAAATCTTCAGGAGTTGCTGTCTGCAGATTTCAGGCTTTGTTGTATCCTGGAGGTATATTGTCATAACCTTGCAGCAATCTAGTGGGGGCAATTAATACCTTAAAGATAGTGATTCATCACGCCTCAAAGCCTACTCTACACCCACTGCCACAACACCAAGTAGTTGATATGCTTCTAGAGATTGAAAATCATCATTAGGCAAACTGAGAATTTTCTTCTACAATGCTTCTAGAAATTGATATTCAAAATCGGTAATATCGGCGAGACATTGATCCATAAGTATGTTTTTCCCTAGCTAATCAACTAATATTATACATATATGTATGTATATATATATATAACTTCAAACACTTTTTCTTGTGTTTCTTTGTAAAGGCATAATGGAAGACTTTGCTGTTCATGAAAAATGGTACAATTTTGATTATGAATGGCTAAATAATAATAATAAAAAATTTTGTTTTAATTAAAATCTTTTAATTTCATATATAATTTTAATCTTAAAATTTTTATATATTTTTAATTTTTGTAATAAATTTAATTAAAACAATTAAATTCATCGATTAATAAAAATAATTCTAATCCTTTTGATTTTATTAATTTGTTCAATGATTTTTAATTCAGAAAATTTCGTATTGATAGAGAAGCATTTAATAATTAAGCAATATAAATGAAAAGGCTAAAAAAATTAAATATAAAATGAGTGTAAATAATATAATCAAAGAATCTAATTACAATATTCAAAATAATATGTATTCATAAAATAAGTGTGTGTATAAGAGGGAGAGAAATTAATTAAAATAAAATTTTGATTTGGTAAAATGATATTTTTTATCCTTTGAAAATGATTGCTAAAACTAGTAAAAAATTAAAAGGATTGACCAATATTGACAATGTAGATAAATATTTGAATTATTTTTATCAATTGAATCATCCCATTAAACTAACCACTAAAATTGAAATTAATATGAAAATTTGAGTATTAAATTGATAAAATTAAAAGGCTTAATTAAAATTGAAAAAGTTTACAAAAGGTTATAACTTTTCTAGTTATTTGGCCATTATGAATCTAAGGCAATAGCTCGTTGGTTGAGCACTAGCCTCTTATGTAAGAGATTTTGAGTCTAATCTTTCACAAATCTATATTTATTCTAAATATTTTCAAAGCATAAAAAGATAATGAGCAAAATCATATAAAATATATTATGAATTTACTATAGAAATAAGCATGATATTGAGAGATATTTTGTCGTCACTATAAATTCTACAGGTTGAATTTATTATATGATTCCAATACAAAATTTCACCTTTAACATCCTGTCGAGTTGGTCAAAGTTAATGCTTCAGTCATTGCAACTATGCTACAGTTGATCTCAAAAATTAAAGTTTTAATCACAAAAATTTGTAATAATTAAAAAATTAAATATATTAATTATAAATATTTTTGAAATGATTAATTTTTAAAATTTATTTTTATTAACATTAAAATAATAATTTTTTTAAATGATTTTGAATTTCCAATTGCAATAATGTATGAAACTATAATATTTTCTTTTTATTTTGTGGAGGCCTAATTAATGGATTGAGTAAAAACGGATAGGTAGATGAAGAACTTAAGACCTCACCATCATCATTACCCCTACCTTAAAGATGAAGAAAAATCAATCAGACTGCTCTGATTGGGGTGAAACTATAATAATTAATTTTTAATTGTGTAATGAATATTGAGATGTGTCACCAAATCTATATGATTTTAAATGTATATTTCAGTTGGCAATCTTATTTGTCAGTATTTTATAGACCCAGGTTGTATAATAATTTGAGTTGAGCTTCCTAACTTGATCAACTACTTGGCAAATGTTGCACCACTCATCATGTCTTGAACTGCTTGCTTTAATAGAGTCAAGTCTTGTGTGGCCTGCCCAGAAACAATTTTTCTTGCCTTTTTTATACGGCAAAATAAAGGAATTAGTTTGCTTTGTCTGAGTCAAGTCTTAAGTGGAAGTGTGAATCTAATACATACTGTCTAGCTACACTTTTTCTTGCCTTCTTTAAAAGGCAGAATAAATGACTTCTTGTTCATTGAAAATGATACCATTTTGGTTATGAATCTAAGATAATAGGATTGAACCATTGAGCTAATAGCTCGGTGGTTGAGCACTTGCTTGTTAGCTTGAAATCGGTTGGTTCAATTCGAAATCAAGCAAAAATAATCAATTAATTGAACTGAAAAAATATAAAAACAGAAACATGCTGAGGTAATGAAAGGAATCGAACTGAACTAATTCTATTATTTCAGCTTAGTTTTTCGATTTTGACATTCTCTTTTCACTTTTCTACATTTGCCTCACTTTCTTGGATATTCTCTCAAACCAACTAATTACATACCAAAATAGAAAACCTTTCTTTCAACACATATTCTTTCTCACGAACAGAAAAAATTATAGTATATATTAAGAGCACTAAAAAATAGAATTATTTTAACTACGCATTTTCAAATTCGATTAATTAAAACTAATTCAAATTCTAATATTTTACGAGTAGGGTCTGATTAGCACAAGGTTAGGTTGAATTATTTACAACTCTGATAATCAGTGCAAAGCATTGGAATCAGCATTTTATAATTATGCATATGCCCTCAACATTTTAAAATCACAAAATTATCTCTATATTTTATAAATTATTTTTAATATTTAAGGATAAATTATAATTTTATTATTTCAAAAAATAACTTTCCTTTCAATATTTCTTTTCTATATCCAAATATATATATATATATATATATATATATATATATATATATATATATATATATATATATATATTCCTTTTAATCGTTGTATTCTTTTATTTTTCTCCAATTATTTTCTTTCCTCTCATCCAAACATAGTGATTATTTCTTTTTATTCCAAATATGATTATTTTGTGATTACTTTATTAATATGTAGTTTTTGAATAGTTTATCTTATTAAAATATATTTTAATTAATAAAAATAAATTTTTACTATAAAGTTTCACTAAAAATAAATATAAAATATATTTTATATTATAAATATATTTTATATAATAAAAAAATATTTAAATATATAATTTAAATCAATAGACAATTTTGTTAATCAAATAAAATTTTAAGGACTATTTTATTAATTAAATAAAACTTTAGAGATTATGTTATAATTTATCGTTAACTTTCTCAAATCTAATTTAGTCATTTAATTACAATTGTGACAATTAATTATGATTCAGCTATAATACATACAAAATAAAATTTTGACCATAATCATGAATACTCTAAAAATTTTAGATTTTTTTTATCCAATATGCCTTTCTAAAATAATATATATATATATATATATATATATATATATATATATGGGGAAAATTTCAGCATAACAGTAGAATACCATTCTATTTCCTTTAGTTGAGCTTCCTACCTTCATCAACCACTTTTTTTTTAAAATTTTTTTTCTTTTTATTAGCTAAAAATATTATTATAATGATAAAAAGAAACCGAAGGTGCAATGACCACCAACTTTTCATCAATTGTTGCACCACTCGTCATATATTAAAATTAGCATAATGCCGATGTATGAATAATTTATAATTTTTATTTTTTTATTTAATTTTTAATCACATTCTAAATAAGATAAATTATTATTATTAAATTAATTTTTAATTAAAATTTCTCTCTTATTTAATTTAATTTGAATTAATTTTTATCTGTTATAATAATAAAATTTTAGTTAATTTATGGTGTCAATAATTAAAATACCTATTTAATTCTTTTTATACATATATTAATAATAGTTTCTATAATTACTTCATTAAAATATAATAAAATTACTTTATTCAAACAATAATTTAAATTTCATGAAATTTTTATATATTATCTTATAATTTATAAAAATTAATTTTTTTAGATTACAGAAAATATATTAGATTAGTGAAAAAATAATGTTATTTAAAAAAATATATAAATATAAATTTTTAATATTAATATGATAAAAAATATATTAAATTACTAAAAATGAATTGAATTATTTAATTTTAATAATAATAAAAATATATAACATTATTATTAATTAAAAATAACATTTTATTATATTATTTTTTAAAAATATTATATGTTTAAATTTTTATAAAGTAAATTTTTTTTTATTAATTTGATATATTTTTCATAAAATAATTCTTTCAAAAAATATTATCGTTTTACATAAATTTATGATATAAGATAAATATAGTTCATAAAAATTAAAATTTTAAAATATCATATTTTTTATTAAAATAATAAATGTTAAAATACATATTATTTTTCAAAAGATAGATTCTGTAATTTTAATATTGTAACTTTATTTTTTTAATCATCTTTACTTAAATTCAATTTTTATAACAGTAAAATATTTTATTTATTTAGCCGTTTCAATTCAATAATTATAAGTTAGTTATAATGATGATAATAATAATAATAAGTATTAATTAATTTTAAAAAAATAAAATAAAAAATATTAAATTATTAACATAAAAATTAATACATACTAATTAAAAATAAGTCAAATTTTTATATTTTATTTTTATAACTTTTTATTTAGACTACACTTTTTGTCTTTCAAAATTTTTAACAAAGATTTCACAATAGAAAATATAACAATATAATAATAATATTTATTAAAAATATGAAATAATTAAATATTAATTAAATTATATGAAAGTTGATTATTGATACATACATTTTGCATAGTCATTTAGATTTAATTTCATAGCTATTTTATTTGATTATTAGTCACTTTTAGCTAATTTCATTAGTTATTTAGTTAGTTTTTCATAATTGTCAATTTTGGATTAATTTGTAATTTTTACTTTGTTTTGTAGGAAAAATGGTGCTTTTGAAGGACTAAAAAGAAATTTTACTTTTGAGGAGTGATTTCTACAACCAAAGATGTCAAAAACAAGTTTTAAAGTTGAAGTATGCATTGGCCAAATTGCGCATAACTTGCCGCATAAGTTATGCGATTACGTATAAGGAGAAGAAAGCTGTCCCAAACACTGCCGAAATTTGCATAAGTTGCCGCATAACTTATGCAGATTCGTGCCTCCCTTATGCAACCTCACAGAATTGTGCATAACTTATGCAGTCTTGTACCTCGCTCATGCAGTTTCGCACAAGAGAGCCAGAAACCAGCCGAAAACTGCATAAGGGACTGCATAACTTATGCAGTTCACTTATACAGTCCCACAAAGACTTCATAATGAGCTGGCAGAAGATTCCCTCAGAAAATCACACCTCAAACACACCATTTTAGGGCTCCTTGTCAGAAAAAAAGTTATAAATAGACCCTTATCCCATTTTAGAAAAGGGGAGGAAAAGAGAGGAAAAGGGAAAGAAAGAGGGCAGCAGCTGAAGAGTCAAAAACGTCACCCACACCATTTCCAGCTAGATTTGGAATTTTCTTTCTTTTCTTGCATATTTCCTACCTTTCTAGTATTGGGTTTCTTATTTCTTAGCTTAGATTAATGTTTTATTTCCTTATTAACTCAGAATATCTTGTAAATATTATGGACAGTGAGTAGTTTTCATTTGATTCTGGAGTAAGGGATGTAATATTTGAGATATTTTATGGATTTTGATTGGGTAATCCATATTTTGTGGTCTTAATGAGTTTTATTCATTTCTTGTGTGCTCAATGACATGCTTAGTGTAGGATCCCATTAAGTGTTGTTCTTAATCCATGGTTGAGGCACCGAAAGGAGAAAACCTTGTGATAGATAATCAAGAAATTGGACTTAATTAACTTAGATCTTGTAACGCCCTCAACGTAAGTAGTCAGTACATTTCTTATTCGACGACTAATGTCTGTTCGGACAGTCAGGATGTCTGGAACTATACTTAAACTATAGTGAGGAGACATAAATTAATGAAATAAATATTAAAAAAAATATAGGAAAAAAAATTTTGAGAAAAATAAATTAAAGTTTAGAGAATTTATAAATTAGTATAAAATAATAAAAATAACCCGATGAGCACCATGAAAGGCATTTTGGTCATTTTACCCCTAGAGGTGAATTTTGACTCAAATGTCAAATTAAAATTAGGAAATAAAATAATTAACATAAATTAAATTTATGAATTTGAATTTGGAAAATGAGAAGAGAAAGAATAAGAAAAGAAAAGAAAAGGAAAGAAAAGAAAAGAAAGGAAATAGACTTATGGCATTTTAAAAAAAATAAAGTACAATAATTATAGAATATATATATATAAGACACAAGAGACAAAAATTCACCAACCACAAGTCTTCTTCATTTCCTCTTCTCTCTCTCCTTGCCGTCTCCATGTTCTCCCCCCTCCACCATTTTTGCTCAAGCTTTGAGCTTGAGTTTCTCTTCATTTATCCACCAAAACGCATGGTCCCCTTCATTAAAAATTTAGCCCATATCATAAGGAAGCTCTAGGTACCCATAGGGAGAAGGAAAGTTGAAGTTTTGAGAAAATTTTCAAGTTGGGTCACAAGAGGTTAGTGCTTTTCTCCCTTCCTTCTTCTTTTAATACTTGAAAGTGACTTGAGATAAGTGGAAATTTCAAGAAATTAACAAGAAATTCATGAACCCATGATGTCCCCAAATTTTGGCAGCCATGAAATGTGTTGGGCTTTATTGTGTTTAAATAATGTAAATGAGTTTAGAGATGATGATTGATATGATTATATGTATGAGAAGTGAAAAGGGATTGAATTGATTGAGTTTGAAACTTGAAAATTAGGGTTTGTGTACATGACTTGGAGATTTTGTGTAAATGCTTGAAATTTGACCTAATTGGGATGAGATTGTTGCTTATAGAAGTGTATTGCATGCAAATTGAAGTAAGAAAGTTGGAGGAGATTAAGTTTTGGAAGTGTCAATTTTCTGCGGGTTGTGTTTGTTGAGGGCAGTGTATATTTTAGGCCATAAATAAAATTGTGTGACCCCAATTGGTATGAGGCCAATTGGAGGTGAAACTAGACCCAAAATAGCCCATTTTCCATGAAGAAACCATGCCCAAATTCTGTCCAAAACTTGACCTAAATACTGCTCAAATTCGGATTTTCCTGCACCCAACCTAGAAAACGACCAAATGAATAGTACGTGTTCATTTGGTCATAACTCTCTCTATACTGGTCCAAATGACCTAAAATTTTACCCATGGAAAGTTTAGATATAGGGCTACACTTTTCATGAAGACCACTTAACCCAGTTTTGCCTTTAACAAATTCAAATTGTTAGCACAAATTGGGTCACTGAAACTGCCAACCCAAAAAATGACCAAATGAATAGTACGTGTTTATTTGGTCATAACTCTCTCTATACTGGTTCAAATGATCCAAAATTTCACCCATGGAAATTTTAGACATAGGGCTACATTTTTCATGAAGACCACTTAACCCAGTTTTGCCTTTAACCAATTCAAATTGGTTGCACAAGTTGGGTCACTAAAACTGCCAACCCAAAAATTGTCCAAAAATACTGTCCCTTTGGTATGCTTGACCAGTTTTAGCAAAAATGTCATAACTTGGTCTCCAAAGCTGCAAATTGAGTGAAACTAGTGCTAAAAGTTTTATGAGACATAGCACAACAATTTTTATGTTTTGACCAAGCTCTAAAAACCATTACATCCTAGGGAAAATATTAGCCAAAATTAGGAAGTGAAATCTGGAAAATGTTAAGTTGAACCCAGAATGCCATTTGATACCCGTGTGTTCATTTGGCCATAACTCCCACTAGGAAATTCCATTTGAGATGTGCAAATATGACCTGGAAACATGATACTTAGGGCTACAATATTGATTTAGACACCTTTACCAAATTCTAAGTGTAAAGACCCTAAAAAAAGGGTCAAACATACTGCCCTGAAGTTGGTTATTGCCCTTATAGGACTGAGAGTCCAGGTTAATACACTGACTATAACTCACCATACCAAGCTTGAAAAATTATGAAATTGTAGCTGGGAGTCCCTAAGACATAGAGGAACATATCTTGTGAAGGAACCTAAGTCTAAAAATAACAATAAAATGATCAAATGACTGGTTAAAGTTTATTGACCAGAAATTATAAATTCTAGACAGCTTAGAGGCAAACGGACCAGTTATGGTATTTTGACCATAACTTGAGTTCTATAACCCCAAATTCAGTTATTCAAAAACTGAAATTCAAGTTTAAACATAGAGGAGAAATTATTATGAAGGAAGTGTAACTAAATAGATATCCTAACCTAGTAAAATTCCTAGATAAATATGACACATCAACATGAACCTAAAGAAAGGTTCATGGAAAAAATGCTATATATGAAAATTAAAATACTCATAAGGATAATTAAATATTAAAAATGATATGAATATGTAAATTGAGACTAATGTCCTATTAATATGAAATTAATAGTACCAATGAACAGTACTAAAAAATCATGAACAGAAAAAATTATAGTATATATAAAGAACACTAAAAAATAGTATTATCTCAACTACAAATTTTCAATTTTACTTTATTTATAAAAAAATGAGACTCATATATTTATAAAGAGAAAATATGTACTTGTGAAAATTATGTGCAATTTAGAGCAATGTCCAGGTCGAGTGCTATCCTTGAAACAATTAAAATGATTTGAATTCTAATATTTTACTGTTTCGATTAATTAAAACTAATTCAAAATCTAATATTTTATGAGTAGGGTCTGATTAGCACAAGGGTCAGATTTGAATTATTTACAATTCTGACAATCAGTGCACAACGTGGTTGGAACGCGAAGTCTTCCTAGCTTGGTCAAGTACTTGGCAAATGTTTCAACACTCATCATGTCTTGAACTACTTGCTTTAATAGAGTCGAGTCTCGTGTGCCCCACCCTGCAACATTACCGAATTTGTTTAATAATTATTTTAGAATTTTATAATTAAAATATATTAAATTTAATTTCAAATGAATTTTTATTATTCATTATAATTAATTCATTTAATGAATTGCTTTTAACAATATTAAATAAATTTTTAAGCATTTGATATGTGTTGAACATATTTTCATACACGTCAAAATTTTTTAAAATTATTTAATTTTGAGAACATGGTTGGAACACGACGTCTTTTTTTTTTTTGTTTATTTTTATTTTTATTTTTTTATCCTATTAATTATTTTACATATATATATATACTTTAAACACTTTTTAATTAATATTACTTTTAGTATCGAAAATTTTCGAAGCAAATAAATAAATCACATTTATAAATAATTATATAATATTTATAATTATTTTTAAATTTTAATTATCATAATAAATTATTATTTTATATCACTAATAATCGTATCTTGATTTAACTACAAAATTGTAATGCTATTTTTATCATAAAAGTTTTTATTATATGATTGTTTATTAACAAAATTTATTTGCATATATATATAATAAAAAACTGACAACGTATTAAACCTAAGTCACGGGCACAATCATAGTAGCCACAATCATAGTATTGATAGGTGAAGTTAATCCAATAAATACAGAGAGTATTTAATTTAATTTATAAGTTAATTAATTTTATTTATAAGTAGAAAGTTAAACGTATATTAATATTTGATTTGATTTATAAATTAAAAAATATATTTAACATAAGTAAGAAATTTACTTATGACTTATCTATTTATTTTGAAAGCACTATTTGATTAATAGTAAAAAAATTATATTATTTCAATAATTTTTATAAATATCAATATTATCCTCGTTTTAATAATGGCAATACTTAATTACATATCATTTATATAAATTTAAACAATTAAATTACTTTTAAACATATTTTAACTAAACATTTAAATTATTTAAAAGTTATTATTAAGTAATCTTACAATACAATTAACTACTTATTTTTTTTTAATTTAACTTATAAATTAAAAAATATATTTAAATAAAAAATTAAAAATAAGTAGTAAAATCGAACATGTTCATAATTGACAATAGTGGTAATAATTAATGAGAACTTTTGGGCCCTAGCAGCCTCAAAATCCAATTTTCAAACACTGTCAAGCCCAGGGGCGAAGCTTGGGGCCGCAAAGGAAGTTTGGCCCTCAAAATATGAAGTTTTGGCGTGTGGATAGCTTTTTTTCTTTCTTCTTCTTCTTTTTGTTTTTTTTTTCGCAAGTTTTAGAGATTTCCTTTTTCATCTTTCTCACACATATGATCACAGGGTGCAACTACTTGGCAATTACTTTCTTCACCTCACCAATGACTTACAGTAAATAAATATAAAAAAATTTGAATAAATTTTTACCTTTTATAATAATAAATTTTTAATTAATTTATAGTGTAATTAATTAAAATACCTATTTAATTTTTTTTATACATATATTAATAGCAGTTCCAATAACTATTTCATTTAAAATTGTAATAAAAGTACTTTATTCAAAAAATAATTTAAATTTTATGAAATTTTTATATTTTATCTTATAATTTTTGTAAATCAATATTTATTTTTGTAAATTACAAAAAATATATTAGATTAATAAGAAAATAATATTACTTTAAAAATATATAAACATAATATTTTTTTTGTTATTAATATAATAAAAAAATTAAATTACTGATAATGAATTGAATTATTTAATTTTAATAATAATAAAATATATACATTATTAATAATTAAAAATAACATTTTATTATATTATTTTTAAAAAATACTATATTAAAGTGTAACTTTTTTATTAATGTAATATATTTTTATAAAATAATTCTTTTGAAAAAAAAGTCATAACTTTACATAAATTTATAATATAAAATAAATATATTTCATAAAAATTAAAATTTTAAAATGTTGTCATTTTCTATTAATATAATAAATATTAAAAATACATAATATTTTTCAAAAGGTAAATTTCATAATTTTTAATACTGTAACTTTTATTGGTTTTAATCATCTTTATTTGTATCTAAATTTTTGATGCTATTATATTTGTAATTTATTTTTTAAATTTTGCTTCTATATAGAAATATAGTTGATAAATAATTTATGCATAAAAATATAGATATTTAATTAAAATTTAAAATAATTCTATTAAAAATTAATGATAATAAAATATAGATAATCAAAATATTAGTTATAATTACATTCAATATATAATTATAATTAAATAAAATGTTTAAAAGTTTAAGAAATATTAAATAAGAAATTTATAAAAAAATAATAATTAAAGAAATATTAATTAAATATATTTAAATAAATAAATTTTGAGAAATAATAAAAAAAGTGCAAATAAAAAAATATTTAAGAGTATTTAGGTAAAATGAAAATATTTGATAAGAGAAAAGCGTGTGATGTGTATTAAATATCTCTTATGACATATTATATATACACAAATAAATAAAAATCATTTAAATAAAAAAAATTAATTAATAATTAAATATTATTTAATTAAATAACAATAATAAAAGTATTCAAAATCAAATTTTATAATAATCAAATGTTTCCTATTTATCAGGCCATTTCAATTAAATAAATGAATTTATAAAAAAAAGTATAAATAATTTTTAAATGTTACATTTAATCATAAAAGGTCTTAATTTTTAAAAATCAAAATTTAAAAATAATAATAATTTAAATCATAAATATTAAGGTAGTATTGTAAATAATAGTGATAATTAAAAGAAAGTAAAAAATTAAATAATAATTAATATTTATAAAATAATATAAATAATTTTTAAACATTATATTTAAATACAAAATATCTTAATTTTTAAAAATTAAATTTAAAAAAATAATAATTTAAATTATAAATGTTAAGATAGTATTATAAATAATAATAATAATAATTAAAAATGAATAAAAAAAATTAATATAAAAAAGAGTATGTACTAAAGGTGATGCGTGATAAGTTTTTTAATAAAAGTGTTACATGACATCTCCTTGAAAATACCACTATACTTTATATATATGTATAGATTTTGTTTCATCGAGTCAAGTCTCCTCCCTCTTTCCTTCTCCTTTTCTAGTCTTTCTCATACGGCAAAATAAATGACCAATGTGAAAATTCGATTATCATCAACGTCACACATATTTCATGTAAACTAATAATAATGCAATTATAATGAATCAAATTTAATTTAATATAACACATTTTTTCAAAATTCACAATTATTGAGTATGCAGAATCACAAACTCTTAAAATAAAGTGTTATCTTCGCGTTTGAGGCTTGAGATTATGATTTAAAGGTTAAAAATATATTTTTATAAAATATTCTTTTTAATATTGTTGAAAAAATGGTTTAATTATTTTAGAATTTTATAATTAGAATATTTTGAATTTAATTAATTTCAAATCAAATTTAATATTCATTATATGTATTGAATTCATGTTCTCAACAATAATCTAAATACCATGTTAAATAAATTTTTATGCATTTGATACGTGTTGAAAATATTTTCACACGCCAAAATTTTTTAAAATTATTTAATTTTGACAAACATCTTCTTTATTTTTATTTTTTTTACAATATTTATTATTTCTCTTGAATTAATTAACGAAGCAATATCCTAACACTTTGAGCTTTTTATGGACCCGGGTTGTATAATAATTTGAGTTGAGCTTCGTAGCTTGATCAAGTAAATGTTCCAACACTCATCATGTCTTCAACTGCTTGCTTTAATATAGTCAAGTCTTGTGTTGCCTGCCCAGAAACAATTTTTCTTGCGTTCTTTATGAGGCAGAATAAATGACTTTATTGTTCATGGAAAATGATGTTGTTTTGAGTGGGAATATAAGATAATAGGATTGAATTGTTGGGCTAATAACTCGATCGTTAAGCACGCACTTGTTAGTTTGAAACCGGTTGGTTTGATTAAGAATTAAACAAAAATAAACAATTAATTGAACCTTTTGTCGAGTAAGAAAATCAAGCATTTTTAATATATTAATATATTTTATTTATATTATATATATATATTATATTATTTATTATTTATATTTCTATTTATTATTAATTTAATTTATTTCTATTTTAATTTAATTTATTTTTATGTATTATTAATTTTATTATTATTTTATATTAAAATTATGCAAAAATATAAAATCTGAAATACGTTGAAGTTATGAAAGGAATCAAACCGAATCAAATCGATTATTTCAGTTTAATTTTTCAATTTTAACCTTCTCTTTTCACTTACTTACATTTTCCCTCAGCTTTTTGGATATTCCCTCAAACCAAATAACCCCAGGCTATTGAATGAAGCAATAGCCTAACATCTTTGGGTTTTTTATAGACCCAAGTTGTGTAATAATTTCAGTTGAGCTTCCTAGCTTTATCAACTGCATTTTTTTTTTCTTTATCAACCATCAATTTTTCATTACCAGTAGAAGTTAGTTGTGCCACTCATCATATGTTAAAATAGGAGAAAATATTGCAATCATGTATAATAGTTTTATTAGAACCGCTAATCATGATAATCACATTATAATTAAAGATTAAAATACAATTATTGCACATACAATAATTACATTAGATAATTATTCTGAAAACAGGGCCATATTTTCTATTGAAACAATTTTGTTTTGCCAAGTCAAGTCTCCTCTCTCTTTCCTTCTCCTTTTTATGGGCTTTCGAGTAAAATAGCATAGGAAATTTGTCAAGTCATTGGATTTCATTTGCATTAATCCATAGCACTTTTTCTAGCCTTTCTTATACAGCAAAATAAAAGACCAATGTAAAAAGGTGATTATCACCGATGTTATGCATATTTCATGTAATCTAATAATAACGCAATTATAATGAATAAAATTTAATTTAATATAATATATTTTTTTCAAAATCTACAAATTACTAGGACGTAGAATCACAAACACCTAAAATAAAGTGTTTTCTCTATATTTCAAGCTTGAGATTATGATGGAAATGTTTTTTAGAAGACATAATTTTAAATATTATTGAAAAGTTTGTTTAATAATTATTTTAGAATTTTAAAATATATTAAATTTAATTTCAAATCAATTTTTATTATTCATTATAATTAATTTATTTAATGAATTGCTTTTAACAATATTAAATAAATTTTGATGCGTTTGATACGTGTTGAACATATTTTCATACACGTCAAAATTTTTTAAAATTATTTAATTTTGACAACATGGTTGGAGCACGACTTCTTCTTTTTTTTGTTTATTTTTATTTTTATTTTCCTTATCATATATATATATATATATATAAAATTTATATGATTTGTTATTATGTAGTTATTATTATTCCTAAAAATATAATTTTAAAATTTGAAATAATTGATTTATATTTTTTATACATTGGAAAGTAATAATAATTAATTTGATATTATTTCATTATTATTATTATTATTTTACTTAAAACATTTTTCTTGCCTCTCTTTGTAAGGCATAATGGAATACTTTGCTGTTCATGAAAAATGATACCATTTTGATGATGAATGGCTAAGGTAATACGTACTGAATCATTGGACTCGTAGATCGATAGTTGAGCACTTGCTTGTTAGTTTGAAATCGGTTGGTTCAATTTGGAATCAAATAAAAATAATCAATTAATTGAAATACAAAAAAATAAAAAAAAGAAAACTCAAACATTCGGAGATAACGAAAGAAATTGAATCGAATCAATTCTATTATTTCAGTTTAGTTTTTCAATTTTGACCTTTTCTTTTTTACTTCCCTATATTTGTCTCACTTTTTTGAATATTTTCTCAAAGTAACTAATCACATGCCAAATAGAAAACCTTCCACACATATTTTTTCTCACAAACAGAAGTGCTAAAAAGTAATTTTATCTTGACCATATATTTTTAATTTTACTTGTAAAATGAAGTGAGACACATATTTGTAAAGGGAAAGTATGTATTTGTAAAAATTAAATGCTCTCAAAGATTTAGGATTTGATTAACACAAGGGTAGGTTGAAATTTTTACAACACTGATAATCAGTACAAAGCATTGGACCTCGTGATTCGCGCTCAATTATTTCATATCTTATAAATCAATGCTCAGTTATTTCAAATCTCTGTTAGGGTCCATAAGTTGATAAATGGCCGTTGACTTGCAAGTCTTGATTTGAAATGGAACCACGATTTTATAATTATGCATATATACTCAACATTTTAAAATTACCAAATTATCTCTATATTTTATAAATTATTTTTGAATATTTAAAGATATATTATAATTTTCTCATTTTAAAAAATAAATTTTCTTTCAAAATTATATATACATATGCCTTGATCATTGTATTCTTTTATCTTCCTTCAATTATTTTCTTTCTCCCATCTAAATATAGTATTAATTTATTTCTATATTAAAACGAAAAAAAATAATATTTAATTTCTCTATTTTAATTTAATTAATTATTTAATTCTTTTATTTTAAAAAATATATTACTCGTTTACTTTGTTTTATCTACTCTTTAATCATCTTTCCGTTTAGTTGAAATCAAGTTTTCTGTTTGTCAATGCTCTGTTGCCCTTGAGTAGCTCATAAGCATTTTGCAGACAATTAGTTTGGAATTTTTTTTTTTTTTTGGAATTTTCCATTTGGGGATTATGAATAATAAGTGGCTGAATTGCGTAGATATTTTTATAAGCTAATTTTTATTAAATTTAGCTAAATTACATAGAAGGCGTATGCCAAGAATTCCTTTTACTATTGTGCTGAATTTCTCAAATTTGGTGTGGAATGGAGCTTGATTTTATTAATGGGTGAGGGGAATTCGAGAATACTCACCACAAGAAGTAAATGGGCAGAACAGAGAAAAATTATTAAATACAATTATTGTATATTGAAACGATTTTATTTTTGATTATCGATCATGGTAGATTCTATATTGTTTACAGTGCATGTGTTATATATACAATGATTATTTCGAATATATTTGTTTTTGTTCTAACTTATTAAAATTTCCCTTTCAAGAAGGAATCAAAATTTAAGTTTGAATATTGCTAAATGAGTGTGTGTGTATATATATAAAAGTTTTGTAGAATTTGATTTTGAAAGAAAACTGAAAGTGACTCCTTCCTCTCATTCAAGAAATGAGCAGTATACAATTGTATACAAAGTTACCAATGTCTGTTACAACTCATCTAACTAACTGACAAAAACAAGTAATAAATTTTATGCAAATTTTAACCAATCCAATTCCAGGCAAGCTATAACCAACAATTCGAGAATTAGTTCCAACAATATTGAAGAGTTAATATTATTCTTATTGCTAATTAGTAATGAGTCTAGTAAGTCACACACATACGAGTAATATGATCAAAGTATAATTAATTTGATTAATTAATTAAATAGTTTAATTAATTAAATTAACAAATTAAGTTTGCAATTAGATTGTAGATTGAAACTAAATTTATCAATAGAAATATTCAAGTTAATATTTAAAGTGTTTAAATATAAATTTAATTAATTAAGCATAAGAAAGGAAGTTAATTTTAATTAATTTGGGAAATTAATTTTTGGTTAAATTGACTAATGTTGACTTAGTCAAAGGAGAGAGAAAATTCAATTAATTAGTAATTTTCTTATATTAATTAATTATAATTTTAATTTCCTTAATTATCTTGGTTTGACAAGTGGCCAAATTAAATTTAGAAACTCATTTAATGGTTAAATGAAAATTTGACACTTGTTGGCTTAAAATGATTGAGGATAATTATGGGAAATTAAGATAAATATTAAAAAGGAGAGAAAAGAAAATATTCTTCTTCTTCTTTCTATTATTGCCATCCACTCTTTCTCTTTCATAACCAAAACTTTTCTTCCTCTCTTCCTTAACTCAAGAGAAATCAAGTGTTGTTACTCTTGAATTAAACTTTGAGAAAGTGATTCTCATCACTTCTATCAAGAAAACCCAAGAAAACCCTAAATTCCTCATTCTTTCTATATTGGCCTAATCAAAGGAAGAAGTTCCAAGGGTTTTTGCTTGCTCCAAAGGTTGCTATGATCACTTGCTTGTGTGGACAAGCTAAAGGGCTAACACTTGGTGGTCTATACTCCCCTGATTGGTGGTTAAATTTGATTCTGCACCTAAGGGGTAATTTTTCCTAAATTTACTTAATTAAATTTTGAACTTTTATTTCCTAATGGCAATTAGGTATTTTAGCAATTGAAACATAATTTGGTATGACCAAATTATGTGTTTCTAATAGTTTTATTGGTTTACAAAATGCATAAAACCCTTAAGTTATTTTTCTTTAAGAAATGATCTTGAATTTAATTTTAGACCAAGAAAAAGACGAAGAATTGAGGGAGATGTGAGTCTTGAAGTTTGTATGCATTTCAAATCATGACCTATAGACACCCAAATTTTGGGCAGCCATAACTTACTCTATTTAATAGCTTTTTCATGATTCTTGAAGCTAAAATTATTAGACTTTCATGAAGATTACACATATAACTTTTATATAACTTTTACAAAAGCAAAGTACATAAAAATTAATTAAAAATAAAGTGACAAAAATAAGAATATGTGCAGAGTTATTATCATTCTCAAATTTTTTACATATGCATGAATGTTATGAAAATATAAGACTATCTAGAGGCACATAAATATGAAAGAATAAATATATGACATATTTCTTGAATATTTATAATTTAGAACACGTACTTTAAAGAAATCTTAAAAGTTTCTTGAGGAAGAGAGGAAAAAAGATATAAGAAGAAAGAAAGATGGAGATGGGGAAAACTTACTGAATTAGGGAGATAGAGTGAGAGTTTTTTTTTTTTTTTTTTGTTTCCTTGGGTTGGGTTATTGTCTTCTCCCTTCCATCTCTCTAACTCTGTTTCTTCTTTTCTATGGGATATTTATAGGGTTTAGGTCAAAAAATTATATAAGAAGTTTATGTAATTATATAAGAAGATACAATGAGTCTTAAAGAAAAAACTTTCTATTTAATTTTTATTTTCCTTTAAAAATAAAAAGAATTGTGGGCTTTTATTTATTTTATCAAAATACCATACTATGCCTTATTAGCCTTAGAAAGCCCAATTAGATCCAATTAGGTTTTTTAATAAAACAAATTCCTAAAATTAAATTAAAAAAATGAACTTTATTTAAATTTAATTAAACATTTTTTACTCTTGAAAATTATTTTCTCCAAGAAATATACTATGCATATGATTATTCATTTTTAATGTCTTTAAATATATCTCACAGTTATACAAATTTTTCATCATTGAGTTCTTCACAACCTCAATACACATACTCATAGGGTACAAAAATAGGGGTCCACAAATAAGATGCAATGATGGACTTATCCGAAGATGCATTCCAGGGGAAGAAGTTGAAAGTATACTTCAGTATTGCCATTCCTCGCCTTACAGAGGACACTGCAACACTTCAAAAATAATGCAATCAAGTTTCTAAACAAGTAATGTAATGCTAATTATATTGAAAATATTTGTGATGAGTTTGTAGGCTTCCAAAATTTAATATCATAATTTGCTTCAAAATCATGAGTATGAAAAAGCAAGAAGAGGAAGCAAAGCCTTTTTATAAACCTACTATGTTAACTTTTTTATTTCCATCTTGTAAATTTCAATCAATTAGTTGTATTGGTTTAAGTCTAGATTTACATAGAAAATTTTACATAACTTAGTTTTCACGAAATTCTTAATTAAAAGGGAGCAAATCAAAATGTTCACTTTTTTAAAAAATGAAAAATTAATTTGGGAAAGCATTTTAGTTGAAAGTTACATTTAATTTACTTTCCAAAGCTTCAAATGGATTAGAAATCCGATTTCTATGTTAAAAGTTATTGCTTTTTTTTTTTTTTTTTAAGTTTTTGGGGAATCAGAGCAAAAGCACTATAGGCAAACGAAACTAGGATTTTAGGTAGGCAAAAGTCTTTTTTCAAAAATGACATTCTAACTGAAGGGATTTTGGTAGCCTAAAGTAAGGACTTCGACAGCTGAACCTAAGTTTTTAGAAAAAAAAATATATATATATATATATATTAAGTGATTGAACAACAAAGGTCATGCTAAAACTATGAATAAAAGTTTTTTGTATCTAGAGAAAGTTACAGCCACCATTTATTTATGAATTTATTACATTAGAATCCTCTTTCACACTTTCTTTATCTATAACTTGAGTTAAAGCATTTAATTCTTTGAGATTTCTTTTGAATTGTAATTTTTATTGTTTTGAGATAGAAAGTGAAGTTGTTCAGTAAATTTATTATTTCTCTTCATTAAATAGTGGTTGTACAATATTAAGTTACTCTTTGGTGAAAAAAAGATTGTAAGAGAGGTAGAGTTTAGTCTCAAGGAATAATAAAAAATTTAATCATCACCCTATGAAGATTGATTAGTGGAGTTAACTCTCAAGAAGAGCTTGAGGAGAAGATATAGGCTTTGAAAGCTGAATTTTTATAAATTTCTTGTGCATTTCAATTTTTTTTTCCCTCCATTCTTGTTCTTTAAATTGCTAATTTTCATCTTAGCTTTCAAATTTTTAATTACAATTCAATTCACCCCTCTTGGATTATTTCAAGGGACAACATACATTTTAAATATAATAAATATAAAATTAAAACTATATTTAAATATATATTATATTTAAAATATATTTGGCAATAATTACTATACTTTATATATTTAAAATATTTGAATATTTTATATATTTAAAATATATTTTAAATTTTATGTTAACTATATTTAAAAATTTGGTGAAACAAAATTTAAATATATTGAACAAATTAAAAAAAAAATGCACAATATGAAAAATGGATTATTATGTAAATGAAAGATAGTTTAAATGCCTTTTTTTTTCTTTATATTCTTTTATAAAACTATAATTTATCACTATAGTCTAAATTTTATTTTTCTTGAAATAAAAAATAAAAATTAACGTGATTGACATTTAAAAATAATAATAATATATTATATTGTAGATCTAATATGTATAATTATTAATTATAAAATATATTAACTTATAAAGTTTAAAGGAAGAGAATGAAGAGATTATTTTATTAATAAAATAAAATTTTAAAGATTTAAACGTTTTGATTGAAAATAGAATTAAGAATATTTTAATATTTTATTATAATTAATGATAAATTAATATGTTAATAAAATAAAAAAATGAGAATTAAATAATATAGCAATTAATATTTTTCAATAGGACAAACGTTACGTTGTTTAGCTCATTAGTAGCCTGTTTATATAAAAGTTCTTTACATAATAAAAGAATTTTTTGATAAATTTACTATCACATTATTTATAAACAAATTAAATAAATTAAATATTTTATAATAATATACTATTTAATTTTTTTAACATTTCTATAATTATAAATAAATATAAATATTATGAAGTATTTGATTAGTTTAATTTATAAATATCATGATAGATTAAATTTACTTATAAAAGAATTAATTAAAAATTCCTTTTTTTTTAGTAGTATAGCAATAGTATAGCAATAGTCATAATATAAATATTGTGACTTCATAGTGTTTTTTTTTTTTTAAATAGGAAAAGTTTTTTTAGTGAAAGATATTGAATAAATAATTTGAATTAGTGATTTTCAAAGAGCTATATTTAATTAAAATTTGAGCTATGAATTAAATTCCTAACTTTTTTATATAATTTATTTATAAATTATTTCATTAATTTTTATGATTGAATTCTATCATATGTTTTAAACTCAAAATTTTACAGTTCTAAAATTAATTAGATAGTATTTTTATAAAATTTTTTTAATTTTAAAAAGGAAATTTATTATTATAAAAAAACCCATATTATTTCGTAAATTTTAAAATTATTGAATTATTTATGAAATTATATTTAAATTTAACCAAAATTAAATAGAAAACTAATTAAATCAAGGAATGAAAATCAATTAATCTCTCACTCTAGCCATAGGAAAAAGGCTAAAAAAAAATTTTATATTAGGGAAAACTAAAATAAAATTTCCCTCTTTTGTTTATTGTTCAAGCACACCAATCCCCTTCATCAATTTCATTCCACAGTACATAAATGCCATTGACAAGGCAGATGAAGCACAATCTTCCTTTTCACATTTTTCACAGAAGTTCTGTACATATGGCTGCTCCTTTCATCTTGATTGTTTTCTGTCTGATTACATCCCCTCCGTCTGCATCTTCATCATCATCAACTCATCATAATGATTATATCACTTTAAATGAAGGATCATCTCTCTCCGTAGAGAGGCCAGATCATGTTTTGATTCCACCTAATGCCATTTTCACAGCTGGTTTTTACCCAGTTGGGGAAAATGCTTATTCCTTTGCTATATGGTTCACTGAACCCTCTTGTTCTAACTGTCGCACGGTAGTCTGGATGGCTAACCGAGATGCACCCATTAATGGTAGAAACTCAAAGCTATCTCTGCTTAAAACTGGAAATCTCATATTGACTGATGCTGGTAAATCAGTTGTTTGGGCCTCCAACACTTTCTCACTCTCTTCATCTTCATTGCAGCTTTATGATACTGGCAATCTCGTTCTAATCACTACTACAAACCGCGTCATTCTATGGCAAAGCTTTGATGCACCTACAGATACCCTTCTTCCTCTGCAACCACTCAACAGAGACTCACTTCTTGTTTCTTCAAGAAGCTTGACAAACTTTTCTTCTGGTTTCTACAAGCTAGCTTTCGATGACGATAATGTTCTTCGTCTTGTTTATGATGGTCCTGAAGTTTCAAGTGCTTTCTGGCCAGCCCATTGGCTTCTGAGCCGGGAAGCTGGGAGATCATCGTACAACAGCAGCAGAATCGCTTTACTTGACGCATTTGGCAATTTTACTTCATCAGATAATTTCACTTTCTTCTCTGCGGATTATGGAGTTCAACTTCAGCGAAGATTGACCCTTGATTTTGATGGTAATCTTCGACTGTACAGCAGAGAGAATGAGAACGGAAGCTGGGTAATTTCATGGCAAGCCTTTGCTCAACCATGCAAGATTCATGCAGCTTGCGGACCTAATAGTGTTTGTAAATATGTTCCTAGCTTTGGTAGGAAATGTTCTTGCCTCCCAGGATATAAAATTAAAAATCCTGCTGATTGGTCTTTAGGATGCGAACCAGAAATTTTGGTTTCTAGTGTTGAAACCGAGGTTATATTCATTCGATTACCTCACGTTGAAATGTATGGTTATGATTTTGGTTACTTTGAGAATTATACTCTGGAGATGTGCAAGGAAGTATGCCTACGAAGATATGATTGCAAAGGTTTCGCATTAAAATACGTCTTCCAGAACCACCCCGACAACGTTCCTTATTGTTTCCCAAAGTTACAATTGCTAAATGGATATACTACGCCAAATTTCAGAGGAGATTTTTACTTGAAAGTGCCAAAAACAAGTCCTTACAAAGACTGGTCAGCTAAAGAACTCACTCTAGATTGTCCTGCTGAAGCTACTAAGCAGCTTGAGAGAAGGTATGTTAAAACTGATGGAAACAGGTCAGAAAAATTCTTGCTTGGTTTTGTTACTGCAGTTGGGATAGTTGAGATTCTTGCCATGGTTTTGGTGTGGCTGTACTTCATTGGAAGCCGGCAAAAGATAGATGCAACTTCTGAAGACTACTTTCTTGTTGCTACTGGTTTCAGAAGATTTACCTACTCAGAGCTTAAGGAAGCAACAAGAAATTTCAGTGAAGAAATTGGCAGAGGAGCTACCGGAATTGTCTATAAAGGGATATTAGATGATCAGCGAGTTGCAGCAATCAAACGACTACACGATGCTAGCGAAGGAAAAGCTGAATTTCTAGCAGAAGTAAGCACTGTTGGGAAGCTTAATCACATGAACTTGATAGAGATGTGGGGATACTGTGCAGACGAAAAGCATAGGCTTTTGGTCTACGAGAATATGGAGAAGGGATCCTTAGCTAAAAACCTCTCTTCCATGGAACTTGATTGGAAAAAGAGGTTTAAAATTGCATTGGGCACTGCTAAAGGCCTAGCTTATTTGCATGAAGAATGCTTGGAATGGGTTCTACATTGTGATGTAAAGCCACAGAATATACTTTTGGATGCTAACTATGAGCCTAAGCTATCAGATTTTGGTCTATCTAGGCTACTAAGCAGAGGTCATGAGCTTCACAAATCAAGCTTCTCAATGATAAGAGGAACAAGAGGTTACATGGCTCCAGAGTGGATATTTAATCTGCCCATCACTTCCAAAGTGGACGTCTACAGCTATGGGGTGGTGGTGTTAGAGATGGTGACCGGAAGGAGCCCGTCGATGGCTGATAATGGGGGAGAGGAGGAGCACAAGAGGTTGGTCGAATGGGTGAAAGAGAAGAAACATGGAGCTTCTGCAAAGAGTAGTTACTGGGTTGAAGAGATCACAAATCCTGCCATTGGAACGGACTATGATAGGAAGAAATTGGAAGGTCTAATTGGAGTGGCATTGAAGTGCGTGGCGGAAAGCAAAGACGCTAGACCCACCATGAATCAAGTAGTTGAGATGCTTCTAGAGATTGAAAATCATCATTAGGCAAACTGAGAATTTTCTTCTACATTGTATCTACTTTGAATTCAAGATATATGATAGAAATTGATATTCAAAATCGGTAATATCGGCGAGACATTGATCCATAAGTATGTTTTTCCCTAGCTAATCAACTAATATTATACATATATGTATGTATATATATAACTTCAAACACTTTTTCTTGCGTTTCTTTGTAAAGGCATAATGGAAGACTTTGCTGTTCATGAAAAATGATACCATTTTGATTATGAATGGCTAAATAATAATAATAAAAAATTTTGTTTTAATTAAAATCTTTTAATTTCATATATAATTTTAATCTTAAAATTTTTATATATTTTTAATTTTAGTAATAAATTTAATTAAAACAATTAAATTCATCGATTAATAAAAATAATTCTAATCCTTTTGATTTTATTAATTTGTTCAATGATTTTTAATTCAGAAAATTTCGTATTGATAGAGAAGTATTTAATAATTAAGCAATATAAATGAAAAAGCTAAAAAATTAAATATAAAATGAGTGTAAATAATATAATCAAAGAATCTAATTACAATATTCAAAATAATATGTGTTCATAAAATAAGTGTGTGTATAAGACGGAGAGAAATTAATTAAAATAAAATTTTGATTTGGTAAAATGATATTTTTTATCCTTTGAAAATGATTGCTAAAACTAGTAAAAAATTAAAAGGATTGACCAATATTGACAATGTAGATAAATATTTGAATTATTTTTATCAATTGAATCATCCCATTAAACTAACCACTAAAATTGAAATTAATATGAAAATTTGAGTATTAAATTGATAAAATTAAAAGGCTTAATTAAAATTGAAAAAGTTTACAAAAGGTTATAACTTTTCTAGTTAT
The DNA here is from genome assembly GCF_030052815.1 of Hevea brasiliensis. Taxonomy (NCBI): domain Eukaryota; kingdom Viridiplantae; phylum Streptophyta; class Magnoliopsida; order Malpighiales; family Euphorbiaceae; genus Hevea; species Hevea brasiliensis. The sequence goes on from NC_079505.1 coordinate 11,679,833, forward strand.
TTGGCCATTATGAATCTAAGGTAATAGCTCGTTGGTTGAGCACTAGCCTCTTATGTAAGAGATTTTGAGTCTAATCTTTCACAAATCTATATTTATTCTAAATATTTTCAAAGCATAAAAAGATAATGAGCAAAATCATATAAAATATATTATGAATTTACTATAGAAATAAGCATGATATTGAGAGATATTTTGTCGTCACTATAAATTCTACAGGTTGAATTTATTATATGATTCCAATACAAAATTTCACCTTTAACATCCTGTCGAGTTGGTCAAAGTTAATGCTTCAGACATTGCAACTATGCTACAGTTGATCTCAAAAATTAAAGTTTTAATCAAAAAAATTTGTAATAATTAAAAAATTAAATATATTAATTATAAATATTTTTGAAATGATTAATTTTTAAAATTTATTTTCATTAACATTAAAATAATAATTTTTTTAAATGATTTTGAATTTCCAATTGCAATAATGTATGAAACTATAATATTTTCTTTTTATTTTGTGGAGGCCTAATTAATGGATTGAGTAAAAACGGATAGGTAGATGAAGAGACTCGAACTTAAGACCTCACCATCATCATTACCCCTACCTTAAAGATGAAGAAAAATCAATCAGACTGCTCTGATTGGGGTGAAACTATAATAATTAATTTTTAATTGTGTAATGAATATTGAGATGTGTCACCAAATCTATATGATTTTAAATGTATATTTCAGTTGGCAATCTCATTTGTCAGTATTTTATAGACCCAGGTTGTATAATAATTTGAGTTGAGCTTCCTAACTTGATCAACTACTTGGCAAATATTGCACCACTCATCATGTCTTGAACTGCTTGCTTTAATAGAGTCAAGTCTTGTGTGGCCTGCCTAGAAACAATTTTTCTTGCCTTTTTTATACGGCAAAATAAAGGAATTAGTTTGCTTTGTCTGAGTCAAGTCTTAAGTGGAAGTGTGAATCTAATACATACTGTCTAGCTACACTTTTTCTTGCCTTCTTTAAAAGGCAGAATAAATGACTTCTTGTTCATTGAAAATGATACCATTTTGGTTATGAATCTAAGATAATAGGATTGAACCATTGAGCTAATAGCTCGGTGGTTAAGCACTTGCTTGTTAGCTTGAAATCGGTTGGTTCAATTCGAAATCAAGCAAAAATAATCAATTAATTGAACTGAAAAAATATAAAAACAGAAACATGCTGAGGTAATGAAAGGAATCGAACTGAACTAATTCTATTATTTCAGCTTAGTTTTTCGATTTTGACATTCTCTTTTCACTTTTCTACATTTGCCTCACTTTCTTGGATATTCTCTCAAACCAACTAATTACATACCAAAATAGAAAACCTTTCTTTCAACACATATTCTTTCTCACGAACAGAAAAAATTATAGTATATATTAAGAGCACTAAAAAATAGAATTATTTTAACTACGCATTTTCAAATTCGATTAATTAAAACTAATTCAAATTCTAATATTTTACGAGTAGGGTCTGATTAGCACAAGGTTAGGTTGAATTATTTACAACTCTGATAATCAGTGCAAAGCATTGGAATCAGCATTTTATAATTATGCATATGCCCTCAACATTTTAAAATCACAAAATTATCTCTATATTTTATAAATTATTTTTAATATTTAAGGATAAATTATAATTTTATTATTTCAAAAAATAACTTTCCTTTCAATATTTCTTTTCTATATCCAAATATATATATATATATATATATATATTCCTTTTAATCGTTGTATTCTTTTATTTTTCTCCAATTATTTTCTTTCCTTTCATCCAAACATAGTGATTATTTCTTTTTATTCCAAATATGATTATTTTGTGATTACTTTATTAATATGTAGTTTTTGAATAGTTTATCATATTAAAATATATTTTAATTAATAAAAATAAATTTTTACTATAAAGTTTCACTAAAAATAAATATAAAATATATTTTATATTATAAATATATTTTATATAATAAAAAAATATTTAAATATATAATTTAAATCAATAGGCAATTTTGTTAATCAAATAAAATTTTAAGGACTATTTTATTAATTAAATAAAACTTTAGAGATTATGTTATAATTTATCGTTAACTTTCTCAAATCTAATTTAGTCATTTAATTACAATTATGACAATTAATTATGATTCAGCTATAATACATACAAAATAAAATTTTGACCATAATCATGAATACTCTAAAAATTTTAGATTTTTTTTATCCAATATGCCTTTCTAAAATAATATATATATATATATGGGGAAAATTTCAGCATAACAGTAGAATACCATTCTATTTCCTTTAGTTGAGCTTCCTACCTTCATCAACCACTTTTTTTTTAAAATTTTTTTTCTTTTTATTAGCTAAAAATATTATTATAATGATAAAAAGAAACCGAAGGTGCAATGACCACCAACTTTTCATCAATTGTTGCACCACTCGTCATATATTAAAATTAGCATAATGCCGATGTATAAATAATTTATAATTTTTATTTTTTTATTTAATTTTTAATCACATTCTAAATAAGATAAATTATTATTATTATTATTATTATTATTAAATTAATTTTTAATTAAAATTTCTCTCTTATTTAATTTACTTTGAATTAATTTTTATCTGTTATAATAATAAAATTTTAGTTAATTTATGGTGTCAATAATTAAAATACCTATTTAATTCTTTTTATACATATATTAATAATAGTTTCTATAATTACTTCATTAAAATATAATAAAATTACTTTATTCAAACAATAATCTAAATTTCATGAAATTTTTATATATTATCTTATAATTTATAAAAATTAATTTTTTTAGATTACAGAAAATATATTAGATTAGTGAAAAAATAATGTTATTTAAAAAAATATATAAATATAAATTTTTAATATTAATATGATAAAAAATATATTAAATTACTAACAATGAATTGAATTATTTAATTTTAATAATAATAAAAATATATAACATTATTATTAATTAAAAATAACATTTTATTATATTATTTTTTAAAAATATTATATGTTTATATTTTTATAAAGTAAATTTTTTTTATTAATTTGATATATTTTTCATAAAATAATTCTTTCAAAAAATATTATCGTTTTACATAAATTTATGATATAAGATAAATATAGTTCATAAAAATTAAAATTTTAAAATATCATATTTTTTATTAAAATAATAAATGTTAAAATACATATTATTTTTCAAAAGATAGATTCTGTAATTTTAATATTGTAACTTTATTTTTTTAATCATCTTTACTTAAATTCAATTTTTATAACAGTAAATTATTTTATTTATTTAGCCGTTTCAATTCAATAATTATAAGTTAGTTATAATGATGATAATAATAATAATAAGTATTAATTAATTTTAAAAAAATAAAATAAAAAATATTAAATTATTAACATAAAAATTAATACATACTAATTAAAAATAAGTCAAATTTTTATATTTTATTTTTATAACTTTTTATTTAGACTACACTTTTTGTCTTTCAAAATTTTTAACAAAGATTTCACAATAGAAAATATAACAATATAATAATAATATTTATTAAAAATATGAAATAATTTAATATTAATTAAATTATATGAAAGTTGATTATTGATACATACATTTTGCATAGTCATTTAGATTTAATTTCATAGCTATTTTATTTGATTATTAGTCACTTTTAGCTAATTTCATTAGTTATTTAGTTAGTTTTTCATAATTGTCAATTTTGGATTAATTTGTAATTTTTACTTTGTTTTGTAGGAAAAATGGTGCTTTTGAAGGACTAAAAAGAAATTTTACTTTTGAGGAGTGATTTCTACAACCAAAGATGTCAAAAACAAGTTTCAAAGTTGAAGTATGCATTGGCCAAATTGCGCATAACTTGCCGCATAAGTTATGCAGTTCTGCATAAGGAGAAGAAACTGTCCCAAACACCTGCCGAAATTTGCATAAGTTGCCGCATAACTTATGCAGATTCGTGCCTCCCTTATGCAACCTCACAGAATTGTGCATAACTTATGCAGTCTTGTACCTCGCTCATGCAGTTTCGCACAAGAGAGCCAGAAACCAGCCGAAAACTGCATAAGAGACTGCATAACTTATGCAGTTCACTTATACAGTCCCACAAAAACTTCATAATGAGCTGGCAGAAGATTCCCTCAGAAAATCACACCTAAAACACACCATTTTAGGGCTCATTGTCAGAAAAAAAAGTTATAAATAGACCCTTATCCCATTTTAGAAAGAGAGGAGGAAAAGAGAGGAAAAGGAAAATGAAGAGGGCAGCAGCTGAAGAGTAAAAAACGTCACTCCCTCCATTTCCAACCAGATTTGGAGTTTTCTTTCCTTTCTTGCATATTTCCTACCTTTCTAGTATTGGGTTTCTTATTTCTTAGCTTAGATTAATGTTTTATTTCCTTATTAACTCAGAATATCTTGTAAATATTATGGACAGTGAGTAGTTTTCATTTGATTCTGGAGTAAGGGATGTAATATTTGAGATATTTTATGGATTTTGATTGGGTAATCCATATTTTGTGGTCTTAATGAGTTTTATTCATTTCTTGTGTGCTCAATGACATGCTTAGTGTAGGATCCCATTAAGTGTTGTTCTTAATCCATGGTTGAGGCACCGAAAGGAGAAAACCTTGTGATAGATAATCAAGAAATTGGACTTAATTAACTTAGATCTTGTAACGCCCTCAACGTAAGTAGTCCGTACATTTTACTGTTCCGAGGACTAATGTCTGTTCGGACAGTCAATATGTCTGGAACTATACTTAAACTATAGTGAGGAGACATAAATTAATGAAATAAATATTAAAAAAAATATAGGAAAAAAAAATTTTGGGAAAAATAAATTAAAGTTTAGAGAATTTATAAATTAGTATAAAATAATAAAAATAACCCGATGAGCACCATGAAAGGCATTTTGGTTATTTTACCACTAGAGGTGAATTTTGACTCAAATGTCAAATTAAAATTAGGAAATAAAATAATTAACATAAATTAAATTTATGAATTTGAATTTGGAAAATGAGAAGAGAAAGAATAAGAAAAGAAAAGAAAAGAAAAGAAAAGGAAAGAAAAGAAAAGAAAGGAAATAGACTTATGGCATTTTAAAAAAAATAAAGTACAATAATTATAGAATATATATATATATATAAGACACAAGAGACAAAAATTCACCAACCACAAGTCTTCTTCATTTCCTCTTCTCTCTCTCCTTGCCGTCTCCATGTTCTCCCCCCTCCACCATTTTTGCTCAAGCTTTGAGCTTGAGTTTCTTTTCATTTATCCACCAAAACCCATGGTCCCCTTCATTAAAAATTTAGCCCATATCATAAGGAAGCTCTAGGTACCCATAGGGAGAAGGAAAGTTGAAGTTTTGGGAAAATTTTCAAGTTGGGTCACAAGAGGTTAGTGCTTTTCTCCCTTCCTTCTTCTTTTAATACTTGAAAGTGACTTGAGATAAGTGGAAATTTCAAGAAATTAACAAGAAATTCATGAACCCATGATGTCCCCAAATTTTCGCAGCCATGAAATGTGTTGAGCTTTATTGTGTTTAAATAATGTAAATGAGTTTAGAGATGATGATTGATATGATTATATGTATGAGAAGTGAAAAGGGATTGAATTGATTGAGTTTGAAACTTGGAAATTAGGGTTTGTGTACATGACTTGGAGATTTTGTGTAAATGCTTGAAATTTGACCTAATTGGGATGAGATTGTTGCTTATAGAAGTGTATTGCATGCAAATTGAAGTAAGAAAGTTGGAGGAGATTAAGTTTTGGAAGTGTCAATTTTCTGCGGGTTGTGTTTGTTGAGGGCAGTGTATATTTTAGGCCATAAATAAAATTGTGTGACCCCAATTGGTATGAGGCCAATTGGAGGTGAAACTAGACCCAAAATAGCCCATTTTCCATGAAGAAACCATGCCCAAATTCTGTCCAAAACTTGACCTAAATACTGCTCAAATTCGGATTTCCCTGCACCCAACATAGAAAATGACCAAATGAATAGTACGTGTTCATTTGGTCATAACTCTCTCTATACTGGTCCAAATGACCTAAAATTTTACCCATGGAAAGTTTAGATATAGGGCTACACTTTTCATGAAGACCACTTAACAAATTCAAATTGTTAGCACAAGTTGGGTCACTGAAACTGCCAACCCAGAAAATGACCAAATGAATAGTACGTGTTTATTTGGTCATAACTCTCTCTATACTGGTTCAAATGACCCAAAATTTCACCCATGGAAAGTTTAGACATAGGGCTATACTTTTCATGAATACCACTTAACCTAGTTTTGCCTTTAACCAATTCAAATTGGCAGCACAAGTTGGGTCACTAAAACTGCCAACCCAAAAATTGTCCAAAAATACTGTCCCTTTGATATGCTTGACCAGTTTTGGCAAAAATGTCATAACTTGGTCTCCAAAGCTGCAAATTGAGTGAAACTAGTGCTAAAAGTTTTATGAGACATAGCACAACAATTTTTATGTTTTGACCAAGCTCTAAAAACCATTGCATCCTAGGGAAAATATTAGCCAAAATTAGGAAGTGAAATCTGGAAAATGTTAAGTTGAACCCAGAATGCCATTTGATACCCGTGTGTTCATTTGGCCATAACTCCCACTAGGAAATTCCATTTGAGATGTGCAAATATGACCTGGAAACATGATACTTAGGGCTACAATATTGATTTAGACACCTTTGCCAAATTCTAAGTGTAAAGACCCTAAAAAAAGGGTCAAACATACTGCCCTGAAGTTGGTTATTGGCCTTATAGGACTGAGAGTCCATGTTAATACACTGACTATAACTCACCATACCAAGCTTGAAAAATTATGAAATTGTACCTGGGAGTCCCTAAGACATAGAGGAACATATCTTGTGAAGGAACCTAAGTCTAAAAATAACAATAAAATGATCAAATGACTGGTTAAAGTTTATTGACCAGAAATTATAAATTCTAGACAGCTTAGAGGCAAACGGACCAGTTATGGTATTTTGACCATAACTTGAGTTCTATAACCCCAAATTCAGTTATTCAAAAATTGAAATTCAAGTTTAAACATAGAGGAGAAATTATTATGAAGGAAGTGTGACTAAATAAACATCCTAACCTAGTCAAATTCCTAGATAAATATGACACATCAACATGAACCTAAAGAAAGGTTCATGGAAAAAATGCTATATATGAAAATTAAAATACTCATAAGGATAATTAAATATTAAAAATGATATGAATATGTAAATTGAGACTAATGTCCTATTAATATGAAATTAATAGTACCAATGAACAGTACTAAAAAATCATGAACAGAAAAAATTATAGTTTATATAAAGAACACTAAAAAATAGTATTATCTCAACTACAAATTTTCAATTTTACTTTATTTATAAAAAAATGAGACTCATATATTTATAAAGAGAAAATATGTACTTGTGAAAATTATGTGCAATTTAGAGCAATGTCCAGGTCGAGTGCTATCCTTGAAACAATTAAAATGATTTGAATTCTAATATTTTACTGTTTCGATTAATTAAAACTAATTCAAAATCTAATATTTTATGAGTAGGGTCTGATTAGCACAAGGGTCAGATTTGAATTATTTACAATTCTGACAATCAGTGCACAACGTGGTTGGAACGCGAAGTCTTCCTAGCTTGGTCAAGTACTTGGCAAATGTTTCAACACTCATCATGTCTTGAACTACTTGCTTTAATAGAGTCGAGTCTCGTGTGCCCCACCCTGCAACATTAACGAATTTGTTTAATAATTATTTTAGAATTTTATAATTAAAATATATTAAATTTAATTTCAAATGAATTTTTATTATTCATTATAATTAATTCATTTAATGAATTGCTTTTAACAATATTAAATAAATTTTTAAGCATTTGATATGTGTTGAACATATTTTCATACACGTCAAAATTTTTTAAAATTATTTAATTTTGAGAACATGGTTGGAACACGATGTCTTTTTTTTTTGTTTATTTTTATTTTTATTTTTTTATCCTATTAATTATTTTACATATATATATATACTTTAAACACTTTTTCTTGCCTTTCGTTGTAAGTCACGATGGAAGACTTTGCTGTTCATGGAAAATGATACCATTTTGATTACGAATGGCTAAATAATAATAAAAAAAAATCTTTTTTTTTTGTTTTAATTAAAACTTTTTAATTTTATATATAACTTTAATTGTAAAACTTTCATATTTTTTTAATTTTAATAATAAATTTAATTAAAATAATTAAATTCATTGATTAATAAAAATAATTCTAATCCTTTTGATTTTATTAATTTGTTCAATAATTTTTAATTCAGAAAACTTCGTATTGACTAATATTGACAATGTAGATAAATATTTGAATTATTTTTATCAATTGAATCATCCCATTAAACAAACCACTAAAATTGAAATTAATATGAAAATTTGAGTATTAAATTGATAAAATTAAAAGACTTACTTAAAATTGAAAAAGTTTACAAAGGTTTGAACTTTTCTAGTCATTTGGCCATTATGAATCTAAGGTAATACGTTTTGAATCACTGGACTAATAGCTCGATGGTTAAGCACTAGCCTCTTATGTAAGAGATTTAGAGTCTAATCTTTGACAAATCTATATTTATTCTAAATATTTTCAAAGCATAAAAAGATAATGAGCAAAATCATATAAAATATATTATGAATTTACGATAGAAATAAGCATGATATTGCGAGATATTTTGTCATCACTATGAAAAACTTTCCATTACAAAATTTCACCTTTAACATCCTGTCGATTTGGTCAAAGTTAATGCTTCAGTCGTTGCAACTATGCTACAGTTGATCTCAAAAATTAAAGTTTTAATCATAAAAATTTGTAATAATTAAAAAATTAAATATATTAATTATAAATATTTTTGAAATGATTAATTTTAAAAATTTATTTTTATTAACATTTAAAAATAATAATTTTTATAAATGATTTTGAACTTCCAATTGCAATATTATATGAAACTATAATTTTTTTCTTTTTATTCTACGAAGGCCTAATTAATAGATCGAGTAACAATGGATAGGTAGATAAAGAGATTCGAACTCAAGATCTCACCATTTCCTTTACTTTAAATATAAAGAAAAACTAATCAGACTGCTCCTGATTGACATAAGACTATAATCGTTAACCTTTAATTTTGTACAATGAATATTGAGATATGTCACCAAATCTATACGATTTTAAATGCATATTTCAGTTGGCAATCTCATTTTTCAGTATTTTATAGACCCAGGTTGTATAATAATTTGACTTGAGCTTCCTAGCTTGATCCACTACTTGGCAAATGTTCCACCACTCATCATGTCTTGAACTGCTTGCTTTAATGGAGTCAAGTCTTGTGTGGCCTGCCCATAAACAATTTTTCTTGCCTTTTTTATACGGCAAAATAAAGGAATTAGTTTGCTTTGTCTGAGTCAAGTCTTGAGGGAAAGTGTGAATCTAATACATACCGTCTAGCAACACTTTTTCTTGCCTTCTTTATAAGGCAGAATAAATGACTTTATTGTTCATTGAAAATGATGCCATTTTGATCATGAATATAAGATAATAAGATTGAACCATTGGGCTAATAGCTCGATGGTTGAGCATTTGCTTGTTAGTTTAAAATCGGTTGGTTCAATTCAGAAACAAACAAAAATAACCAATTAATTAAAATAAAAAAATATAAAAACTGAAATATGTTGAGGTAATGAAAGGAATCAAACCGAACCAATTCTATTATTTTAATTTAGTTTTTCGATTTTGACCTTCTCTTTTCACTTCTCTATATTTGCCTCACTTTCTTTGATATTCTTTCAAGCCAACTAATTACATACCGAAATAGAAAATCTTCGACACATATTCTTTCTCATGAACAGAAAAAATTATAGTATATATAAAGAACACTAAAAAATAGTATTATCTCAACTACAAATTTTCAATTTTACTTTATTTATAAAATAATGAGACTCGTATATTTATAAAGAGAAAGTATGTACTTGTGAAAATTATGTGCAATTTAGAGCAATGTCCAGGTCGAGTGCTATCCTTGAAACAATTAAAATGATTTGAATTCTAATATTTTACTGATTCGATTAATTAAAACTAATTCAAAATCTAATATTTTATGAGTAGGGTCTGATTAGCACAAGGGTCAGATTTGAATTATTTACAACTCTGACAATCAGTGCACAACGTGGTTGGAATGCGAAGTCTTCCTAGCTTGGTCAAATACTTGGCAAATGTTTCAACACTCATCATGTCTTGAACTACTTGCTTTAATAGAGTCGAGTCTCGTGTGCCCCACCCTGCAACATTTTTTCTTGCTTTTTTTATACGGCAAAATAAAGGAATTAGTTTGCTTTTCCTGAATCAAGTGTTGAGTGGAAGCGCGAATCAAATAAATGACTTTACTGTTCATGGAAAATGATGCATTTTGATTATGAATCTAACATAATAGGTCTAATAGCTCGACCAATGAGCCATTGCTTTTTAGTTTGAAATCGATTGGTTTGATTTGGAATTAAACCAAAATAATCAATTAATTAAAATGCAAAAGTATAAAAACTGAAACAAGCCTAGGTTATGAAAAGAAACGAACCAAATCAGATAGATTATTTTAGTTTAATTTTTCGATTTTGATCTTCTCTCTTCACTTCTTTGAATTTTTCCTCAGTTTCTTAGATATTCTCTCAAACCAACTAATCATATTCGTTCTTATGAACATGAAAAATTATAATATGAATCGGACTCATTAAAAAAAATAATATTTTCTTTATTTATAAGGAAGTAAGACTCACATATTTATAAAGAGAAAGCATGTACTCGTAAAAATTCTAATATTTTACGAGATCAAGCAGTATTCACAATTAACTTAAAACAATTAAAATGATTTGGATTCTAATATTTTACTAATTTAATTAAAACTAATTCAAATTCTAATGTTTACGAGTAGGGTTAGTTGAATTATTTACAACTGTGATAATCAGTATAAAGCGTTGATCCATGCTCAATTATTTCATATCTTATAAATCAAAGCCAATTTCTGTAAATGTCCATATTTTGCTGCTTTCTGCAGTCCACAAGTTGGGGAATGGTCGTTGACTCGCAAGTCTTGATTTCAAATGGAACCACCATATTTTAATGCTCCCATGTCCGGACTGACTTTATTTGCGATTTCCATTCCGCCCATTTATATTTGGTTAAGAAGAAAATAGATAAAAAAGAAAATTTTGAAAAGATAATAAATGTTAGATTCTACTCCTATTTTCTTTTCAAATTGAATGAAAGTGGGAGAAAATGCTTAAAATTACAAAATTATCTCCTTATTTGTAGATTATTTTTGAATATTTAATGATAAAATTATAATTTTATTATTTAAAGAAATAACTTTCCTTTCAATATATATTTTCCTTCCTATTTCTAAACATATATATTAATCATTGTATTATTTTATCTTCTTCCAATTATTTTTTTCCTCCCATTCAAACATAATGTTAATTTCTTTTTATATTAAAATAAAAAAAATTATTATTTAATCTCTCTATTTTAATAAAATTAAATATTTAATACTCTTTTTTTTCAAAAATATATTGATAGTTGTATTTTGTTGCGTCTACTCTTTAGTCTTTCCGTTTAGTTTAAATTATATTAATTGTGTATTCTTTTATCTTCTTCCAATTATTTTCTTTTATCAAGAAAAATTATTATTTAATTTCTCTATTTTAATAAAATTAATTATTTAATTCTTATATTTTCAAAAATATATTAGTAGTTATATTTTGTTAGTCTACCGTTTAAATCAAGTTTTCTTGTCAATGTATTTAAAAGAAAAATAACTTACTATTACGAGAATTAAATAATTTAAAGACTTCAAAAATAGAAAGAGAGTATGTAATTATATTTTTCAAATTACATAATTAAATAAAATTACAAACTCGCGCATTAAATAACCATAAGGATTAAGCAGTAAATGGGAAAAAAAAGGAAATTAATAATATAATTTTTCAAAATAGAGAATCAAATAGTTAGTTTATGTAAAATAAAGGGATTAAATAAAAATTTTCCCTAAAAAGTTAACTTACAAATTAAAATTTAATTTCATACAATTTAATTAATATTACTTTTAGTATCGAAAATTTTCGAAGCAAATAAATAAATCACATTTATAAATAATTATATAATATTTATAATTATTTTTAAATTTTAATTATCATAATAAATTATTATTTTATATCACTAATAATCGTATCTTGATTTAACTTCAAAATTGTAATACTATTTTTATCATAAAAGTTTTTATTATATGATTGTTTATTAACAAAATTTATTTGCATATATATAAAATAAAAAACTGACAACGGATTAAACCTAAGTCACGGGCCACAATCATAGTATTGATAGGTGAAGTTAATCCAATAAATACAGAGAGAGTATTTGATTTGATTTATAAGTCAATTAATTTTATTTATAAGTAGAAAGTTAAACGTATATTAATATTTGATTTGATTTATAAATTAAAAAATATATTTAACATAAGTAAGAAATTTACTTATGACTTATCTATTTATTTTGAAAGCACTATTTCATTAATAGTAAAAAAATTATATTATTTTAATAATTTTTATAAATATCAATATTATCCTCATTTTAACAATTGCAACACTTAATTACATATCATTTATATAAATTTGAACAATTAAATTACTTTTAAATATATTTTAACTAAATATTTAAATTATTTAAAAGTTATTATTAAGTAATCTTACAATACAATTAACTACTTATTTTTTTAATTTAACTTATAAATTAAAAAATATATTTTAAATAAAAAATTAAAAATAAGTAGTAAAATCGAACATGTTCATAATTGACAATAGTGGTAATAATTAATGAGAACTTTTGGGCCCTAGCAGCCTCCAAATCCAATTTTCAAACACTGTCAAGCCCAGGGGCGAAGCTTGGGGCCGCAAAGGAAGTTTGGCCCTCAAAATGTGAAGTTTTGGCGTGTGGATAGCTTTGTTTCTTTCTTCTTCTTCTGCTTTTTTTTTTTTTTTTTTTTTTTTTTTTTTTTTCCGCAAGTTTTAGAGATTTCCTTTTACATCTTTCCCACACATATGACCACAAAAATAATCAATTAATTGAAATAAAGAAAAAAAAAAGAAAACTCAAACATTCGGAGATAATGAAAGAAATTGAATCGAATCAATTCTATTATTTCAGTTTAGTTTTTCAATTTTGACCTTTTCTTTTTTACTTTCCTATATTTGTCTCACTTTTTTGAATATTCTCTCAAAGTAACTAATCACATGCCAAATAGAAAACCTTCCACACATATTTTTTCTCACGAACAGTAATTTTATCTTGACCATATATTTTTAATTTTACTTGTAAAGAGAAGTGAGACACACATATTTATAAAGGGAAAGTATGTATTTATGAAAATTAAATGCTCACAAAGATTTAGGATTTGATTAACACAAGGGTAGGTTGAAATATTTACAACACTGATAATTAGTACAAAGCATTGGACCTCGTGATTCGCGCTCAATTATTTCATATCTTATAAATCAATGCTCAGTTATTTCAAATCTCTGTAAGGGTCCATAAGTTGATAAATAGTCGTTGACTTGCAAGTCTTGATTTGAAATGGAACCACCATTTTATAATTATGCATATATACTCAACATTTTAAAATCACAAAATTATCTCTATATTTTATAAATTATTTTTGAATATTTAAAGATATATTATAATTTTCTCATTTTAAAAAATAAATTTTCTTTCAAAATTATATATACATATTCCTTAATCATTGTATTCTTTTATCTTCCTTCAATTATTTTCTTCCTCCCATCTAAATATAGTATTAATTTATTTCTATATTAAAATAAAAAAAATTAATATTTAATCTCTTTATTTTAATATAATTAATTATTTAATTCTTTTATTTTAAAAAATATATTACTCGTTCTACTTTGTTCTATCTACTCTTTAATCATCTTTCCGTTTAGTTGAAATCAAGTTTTCTGTTTGTAAATGCTCTGTTGCCCTTTAGTAGCTCATAAGCATTTTGCAGACAATTAGTTTGGAATTTTTTTTTTTTTTGGAATTTTCCATTTGGGGATTATGAATAATAAGTGGCTGAATTGCGTAGATTTTTTTATAAGCTAATTTTTATTAAATTTAGCTAAATTACATAGAAGGCGTATGCCAAGAATTCCTTTTACTATTTGCTGAATTTCTCAAATTTGGTGTGGAATGGAGCTTGATTTTCTTAATGGGTGAGGGGAATTCGAGAATACCCACCACAAGAAGTAAATGGGCAGAACAGGGAAAAATTATTAAATACAATTATTGTATATTGAAACGATTTTATTTTTTATTATCGATCATGGTAGATTCTATATTGTTTAAAGTGCATGTGTTATATATACAATGATTATTTCGAATATATTTGTTTTTGTTCTAACTTATTAAAATTTCCCTTCAAGAAGGAATCAAAATTTAAGTTTGAATATTGCTAAATGAGTGTGTGTGTGTATATATATATAAAAGTTTTGTAGAATTTGATTTTGAAAGAAAACTGAAAGTGACTCCTTCCTCTCATTCAAGAAATGAGCAGTATACAATTGTATACAAAGTTACCAATGTCTGTTACAACTCATCTAACTAACTGACAAAAACAAGTAATAAATTTTATGCAAATTTTAACCAATCCAATTCCAGGCAAGCTATAACCAACAATTCGAGAATTAGTTCCAATAATATTGAAGAGTTAATATTATTCTTATTGCTAATTAGTAATGAGTCTAGTAAGTCACACACATACGAGTAATATGATCAAAGTATAATTAATTTGATTAATTAATTAAATAGTTTAATTAATTAAATTAACAAATTTAGTTTGTAATTAGATTGTAAAGTTCCTAATATAGCTTGAAACTAAATTTATCAATAGAAATATTCAAGTTAATATTTAAAGTGTTTAAATATAAATTTAATTAATTAAGCATAAGGAAGGAACACCACAAAAAAAAGCGATTGTTTTGAGGCGGAATTTGTAGCGGAAATAAGTCCGTCGAAAGAATTTCTTTTAGCGACATATTTTCAACGGATTAATAACGGGTATCAATTTAAGGGAATAGTGACGGATATTAAACTAATTAGCGACGGGTTATTAACAAAATTTGTGACGGACAATAGTTCCTTCAGAAATCCGTCATAAAGTTTAGATTTTAAGATTTAAAACCCTAATGTCGACAGCCGTATTTTATCTCCTCTCTTTCAAAACGGCTCTTCCTCTTTTCTCTCTTTTTTAAACGGTGGGAATTGCTCCGTCTTTCCGTTTGTGACAATCCACCACCGTAAGTAATTTGGTTTCAGCGCTCTCGACAGTAATTTGTTCTTCTCAATTTCCTGCATCTGGTTTCAGCGCTCAATAGGTAAGTAATTTGATTTTATTTTTTTATTTGATTTTAGTTTTAGATTTCTAATCGAATTTCTTGCGTTCTCTTTCTTTTCTTAATTTACTTTGTATAGAAAATTCAAGTGCAGTATTGTATTCGTGTAGTTTTTAGATATGAGCTTCGCATTTTTAATTTTTCGACACAATGATAAAATGGTCAAATACAGATGATTATTAAATAATTGAGGGATTAACGTAAAGGGACAAGAGGGTATCCATATGAGAAGATGTTAATTTAGAGCTACGGGATCAAAATTCAAAAGTATTGACTTGTATTTGAACTATAGGGGAGAAGAATTAGTCTGTGTTAAAAAAGATGCAAATGACAAGAGAGAACATTAATATAATTCGGAACATGGCATGTGTGAATGAGCAAATGGACAACCATGTGATGATGGTTTGGATTGAAGTGGACAAGTGCTGGGGTTATTTTTATGATTTTGACAACTCCAAGGTTGAAAAATTATTTCTAATTTCATTTTATATTTGATTTTAATGAGTTTGATGAGATGGTTTATGCTTATTATGTCATTAAATAGTCATTAAGAATATAATCAGAAATAATTCAAGACTGCATTATTTGCTTAAGAAAATGCAATATCTATCATAGAAAAGTAAAGTATTTACAAAAATTGTATTTAGATACATAGAATTAAAACTATTTATAAATGAATCCCTATAAAATTAGAATATTTATAATGAAAAAAGAGGAAAAATTACAAGGAGCAGACAGAGAATGAAAAGTTGGTCCAAACTAATTACAAATCAATTGTTGAGTTGTAATCTGGAATTTCCTTTGCTGTTGTTTCATTGAATGTGTAAAGGAATTTTTTTTAGTTGTCTCTGCCCCTCTGGCATACATGTGCACACTTGCATCTCTTTTTCTAGCTGATAAATAAGATTTATTTTACTTGCATTTTAATATCTGATGATGTAAGGACAGCCTGATTGATGCATGTCCATGGGTTGGATTCACCTAAGTTCTATTCCTTTATTTTTTTTCTTTATTTCTTTCATTTTTGTGAAAGCATTGAAAAAAAAAGTTGCTGTCCACATCAGTATTAGGTAAAATTCCTAAAAAGACTTAAGCAATTCTTTTAACACTAATGTATTTGATAAAAAATTAAAAAAAATTAAGTATTAAAAGTTATCATTTAAAAGTTTTAATTAAGTTCAGTATGTTTTTGTTAAATGGTATTAGATTAATCTTTATTTTGGTATGAATCAAACTTTTTTTTTTTTTAATATTGAGCTGTCTATAAATTTAGTTTCTATAAATTTTATGCTCTAAATGTTTATGCTTGGACACGAAAAGATGTGTTATTACCTATTGATCAGATATTAGATAAAAGTATTAAATATTTAATGGCTCAACATACCCATACGCATTACCAAATCACACCTTTCTTTTTCTTTCTTTCTTTCTTTTTTTTTTCTTTCTTTCTTTCGTGGAAACTGGAAATAAAGAGAAAATTATATAAGAAGTTTATGTAATTATATAAGAAGATACAATGAGTCTTAAAGAAAAAACTTTCTATTTAATTTTTATTTTCCTTTAAAAATAAAAAGAATTGTGGGCTTTTATTTATTTTATCAAAATACCATACTATGCCTTATTAGCCTTAGAAAGCCCAATTAGATCCAATTAGGTTTTTTAATAAAACAAATTCTTAAAATTAAATTAAAAAATGAATTTTATTTAAATTTAATTAAACATTTTTTACTCTTGAAAATTATTTTCTCCAAGAAATATACTATGCATATGATTATTCATTTTCAATGTCTTTAAATATATCTCACAATCATACAAATTTTTCATCATTGAGTTCTTCACAACCTCAATACACATACTCATAGGGTACAAAAATAGGGGTCCACAAATAAGATGCAATGATGGACTTATCCAAGATGCATTCAGGGGAAGAAGTTGAAAGTATACTTCAGTATTGCCATTCCTCGCCTTGCAGAGGACACTGCAGCACTTCAAAAATAATGCAATCAAGTTTCTAAACAAGTAATGTAATGCTAATTATATTGGAAATATTTGTGATGAGTTTGTAGGCTTCCAAAATTTAATATCATAATTTGCTTCAAAATCATGAGTATGAAAAAGCAAGAAGAGGAAGCAAAGCCTTTCTATAAACCTACAATGTTAACTTTTTTTATTTCCATCTTGTAAATTTCAATCAATTATTTGTATTGGTTTAAGTCTAGATTTATATAGAAAATTTTACATAACTTAGTTTTCACGAAATTCTTAATTAAAAGGGAACAAATCAAAATGTTCACTTTTTTAAAAAATGAAAATTTTAATTTGGGAAAGCATTTTAGTTGAAAGTTACATTTAATTTACTTTCCAAAGCTTCAAATGGATTAGAAATCCGATTTCTATGTTAAAAGTTATTGCTTTTTTTTTTTTTTTTAAGTTTTTGGGGAATCAGAGCAAAAGCACTATAGGCAAACGAAACTAGGATTTTAGGTAGGCAAAAGTCTTTTTTCAAAAATGACATTCTAGCTGAAGGGATTTTGGTAGCCTAAAGTAAGGACTTCGACAGCTGAACCTAAGTTTTTAGAATATATATTTATATATATATATATATTAAGTGATTGAACAACAACGGTCATGTTTATACTAAAACTATGAATAAAAGTTTTTTGTATCTAGAGAAAGTTACAGCCACCATTTATTTATGAATTTATTACATTAGAATCCTCTTTCACACTTTCTTTATCTATAACTTGAGTTAAAGCATTTAATTCTTTGAGATTTCTTTTGAATTGTAATTTTTTTTATTGTTTTGAGATAGAAAGTGAAGTTGTTCAGTAAATTTATTATTTCTCTTCATTAAATAGTGGTTGTACAATATTAAGTTACTCTTTGGTGAAAAAAAGATCGTAAGAGAGGTAGAGTTTAGTCTCAAGGAATAATAAAAAAATTAATCATCACCCTATGAAGATTGATTAGTAGAGTTAACTCTCAAGAAGAGCTTGAAGAGAAGATATAGGTTTTTAAAGCTGAATTTTAATAAATTTCTTGTGCATTTCAATTTTTTCCCTCCATTCTTGTTCTTTAAATTGCTAATTTTCATCTTAGCTTTCAAATTTTTAATTACAATTCAATTCACCCCTCTTGGATTATTTCAAGGGACAACATACATTTTAAATATAATAAATATAAAATTAAAACTATATTTAAATATATATTATATTTAAAATATATTTGGCAATAATTACTATACTTTATATATTTAAAATATTTGAATATTTTATATATTTAAAATATATTTTAAATTTTATGTTAACTATATTTAAAAATTTGGTGAAACAAAATTTAAATATATTGAACAAATTAAAAAAAATGCATAATATGAAAAATGGATTATTATGTAAATGAAAGATAGTTTAAATGCTTTTTTTTTCTTTATATTCTTTTATAAAACTATAATTTATCACTATAGTCTAAATTTTATTTTTCTTGAAATAAAAAATAAAAATTAACGTGATTGACATGTAAAAATAATAATAATATATTATATTGTAGATCTAATATGTATAATTATTAATTATAAAATATATTAACTTATAAAGTTTAAAGGAAGAGAATGAAGAGATTATTTTATTAATAAAATAAAATTTTAAAGATTTAAACGTTTTGATTGAAAATAGAATTAAGAATATTTTAATATTTTATTATAATTAATGATAAATTAATATGTTAATAAAATAAAAAAATGAGAATTAAATAATATAGCAATTAATATTTTTGAATAGGACAAACGTTACGTTGTTTAGCTGATTAGTAGCCTGTTTATATAAAAGTTCTTTACATAATAAAAGAATTTTTTGATAAATTCACTATCACATTATTTATAAACAAATTAAAAAAATTAAATATTTTATAATAATATACTATTTAATTTTTTTAACATTTCTATAATTATAAATAAATATAAATATTATGAAGTATTTGATTAGTTTAATTTATAAATATCATGATAGATTAAATTTACTTATAAAAGAATTAATTAAAAATTCCTTTTTTTTTAGTAGTATAGCAATAGTCATAATATAAATATTGTGACTTCATAGTGTTTTTTTTTTTTTAATAGGAAAAGTTTTTTTAGTGAAAGATATTGAATAAATAATTTGAATTAGTGATTTTGAAAGAGCTATATTTAATTAAAATTTGAGCTATGAATTAAATTCCTAACTTTTTTATATAATTTATTTATAAATTATTTCATTAATTTTTATGATTGAATTCTATCATATGTTTTAAACTCAAAATTTTACAGTTCTAAAATTAATTAGATAGTATTTTTATAAAATTTTTTTAATTTTAAAAAGGAAATTTATTATTATAAAAAAACCCATATTATTTCGTAAATTTTAAAATTATTGAATTATTTATGAAATTATATTTAAATTTAACCAAAATTAAATAGAAAACTAATTAAATCAAGGAATGAAAATCAATTAATCTCTCACTCTAGCCATAGGAAAAAGGCTAAAAAAAAAATTTTATATTAGGGAAAACTAAAATAAAATTTCCCTCTTTTGTTTATTGTTCAAGCACACCAATCCCCTTCATCAATTTCATTCCACAGTACATAAATGCCATTGACAAGGCAGATGAAGCACAATCTTCCTTTTCACATTTTTCACAGAAGTTCTGTACATATGGCTGCTCCTTTCATCTTGATTGTTTTCTGTCTGATTACATCCCCTCCGTCTGCATCTTCATCATCATCAACTCATCATAATGATTATATCACTTTAAATGAAGGATCATCTCTCTCCGTAGAGAGGCCAGATCATGTTTTGATTTCACCTAATGCCATTTTCACAGCTGGTTTTTACCCAGTTGGGGAAAATGCTTATTCCTTTGCTATATGGTTCACTGAACCCTATTGTTCTAACTGTCGCACGGTAGTCTGGATGGCTAACCGAGATGCACCCATTAATGGTAGAAACTCAAAGCTATCTCTGCTTAAAACTGGAAATCTCATATTGACTGATGCTGGTAAATCAGTTGTTTGGGCCTCCAACACTTTCTCACTCTCTTCATCTTCATTGCAGCTTTATGATACTGGTAATCTCGTTCTAATCACTACTACAAACCGCGTCATTCTATGGCAAAGCTTTGATGCACCTACAGATACCCTTCTTCCTCTGCAGCCACTCAACAGAGACTCACTTCTTGTTTCTTCAAGAAGCTTGACAAACTTTTCTTCTGGTTTCTACAAGCTAGCTTTCGATGACGATAATGTTCTTCGTCTTGTTTATGATGGTCCTGAAGTTTCAAGTGCTTTCTGGCCAGCCCATTGGCTTCTGAGCCGGGAAGCTGGGAGATCATCGTACAACAGCAGCAGAATCGCTTTACTTGACGCATTTGGCAATTTTATTTCATCAGATAATTTCACTTTCTTCTCTGCGGATTATGGAGTTCAACTTCAGCGAAGATTGACCCTTGATTTTGATGGTAATCTTCGACTGTACAGCAGAGAGAATGAGAACGGAAGCTGGGTAATTTCATGGCAAGCCTTTGCTCAACCATGCAAGATTCATGCAGCTTGCGGACCTAATAGTGTTTGCAAATATGTTCCTAGCTTTGGTAGGAAATGTTCTTGCCTCCCAGGATATAAAATTAAAAATCCTGCTGATTGGTCTTTAGGATGCGAACCAGAAATTTTGGTTTCTAGTGTTGAAACCGAGGTTATATTCATTCGATTACCTCACGTTGAAATGTATGGTTATGATTTTGGTTACTTTGAGAATTATACTCTGGAGATGTGCAAGGAAGTATGCCTACGAAGATATGATTGCAAAGGTTTCGCATTAAAATACGTCTTCCAGAACCACCTGACAACGTTCCTTATTGTTTCCCGAAGTTACAATTGCTAAATGGATATACTACGCCAAATTTCAGAGGAGATTTTTACTTGAAAGTGCCAAAAACAAGTCCTTACAAAGACTGGTCAGCTAAAGAACTCACTCTAGATTGTCCTGCTGAAGCTACTAAGCAGCTTGAGAGAAGGTATGTTAAAACTGATGGAAACAGGTCAGAAAAATTCTTGCTTGGTTTTGTTACTACAGTTGGGATAGTTGAGATTCTTGCCATGGTTTTGGTGTGGCTTTACTTCATTGTAAGCCGGCAAAAGAGAGATGCAACTTCTGAAGACTACTTTCTTGTTGCTACTGGTTTCAGAAGATTTACCTACTCAGAGCTTAAGGCAGCAACAAGAAATTTCAGTGAAGAAATTGGCAGAGGAGCGACCGGAATTGTCTATAAAGGGATATTAGATGATCAGCGAGTTGCAGCAATCAAACGACTACACGATGCTAGCGAAGGAAAAGCTGAATTTCTAGCAGAAGTAAGCACTGTTGGGAAGCTTAATCACATGAACTTGATAGAGATGTGGGGATACTGTGCAGACGAAAAGCATAGGCTTTTGGTCTACGAGAATATGGAGAAGGGATCCTTAGCTAAAAACCTCTCTTCCATGGAACTTGATTGGAAAAAGAGGTTTAAAATTGCATTGGGCACTGCTAAAGGCCTAGCTTATTTGCATGAAGAATGCTTGGAATGGGTTCTACATTGTGATGTAAAGCCACAGAATATACTTTTGGATGCTAACTATGAGCCTAAGCTATCAGATTTTGGTCTATCTAGGCTACTAAGCAGAGGTCATGAGCTTCACAAATCAAGCTTCTCAATGATAAGAGGAACAAGAGGTTACATGGCTCCAGAGTGGATATTTAATCTGCCCATCACTTCCAAAGTGGACGTCTACAGCTATGGGGTGGTGGTGTTAGAGATGGTGACCGGAAGGAGCCCGTCGATGGCTGATAATGGGGGAGAGGTGGAGCACAAGACGTTGGTCGAATGGGTGAAAGAGAAGAAACATGGAGCTTCTGCAAGGAGTAGTTACTGGGTTGAAGAGATCACAAATCCCGCCACTGGAACGGACTATGATAGGAAGAAATTGGAAGGTCTAATTGGAGTGGCATTGAAGTGCGTGGAGGAAAGCAAAGACGCTAGACCCACCATGAACCAAGTAGTTGAGATGCTTCTAGAGATTGAAAATCATCATTAGGCAAACTGAGAATTTTCTTCTACATTGTATCTACTTTGAATTCAAGATATATGATAGAAATTGATATTCAAAATCGGTAATATCGGCGAGACATTGATCCGTAAGTATGTTTTTCCCTAGCTAATCAACTATTATTATACATATATGTATGTATATATATAACTTCAAACACTTTTTCTTGCGTTTCTTTGTAAAGGCATAATGGAAGACTTTGCTGTTCATGAAAAATGATACCATTTTGATTATGAATGGCTAAATAATAATAATAATAAATTTTGTTTTAATTAAAATCTTTTAATTTCATATATAATTTTAATCTTAAAATTTTTATATATTTTTAATTTTAGTAATAAATTTAATTAAAACAATTAAATTCATCGATTAATAAAAATAATTCTAATCCTTTTGATTTTATTAATTTGTTCAATGATTTTTAATTCAGAAAATTTCGTATTGATAGAGAAGTATTTAATAATTAAGCAATATAAATGAAAAAGCTAAAAAAATTAAATATAAAATGAGTGTAAATAATATAATCAAAGAATCTAATTACAATATTCAAAATAATATGTGTTCATAAAATAAGTGTGTGTATAAGACGGAGAGAAATTAATTAAAATAAAATTTTGATTTGGTAAAATGATATTTTTTATCCTTTGAAAATGATTGCTAAAACTAGTAAAAAATTAAAAGGATTGACCAATATTGACAATGTAGATAAATATTTGAATTATTTTTATCAATTGAATCATCCCATTAAACTAACCACTAAAATTGAAATTAATATGAAAATTTGAGTATTAAATTGATAAAATTAAAAGGCTTAATTAAAATTGAAAAAGTTTACAAAAGGTTATAACTTTTCTAGTTATTTGGCCATTATGAATCTAAGGTAATAGCTCGTTGGTTGAGCACTAGCCTCTTATGTAAGAGATTTTGAGTCTAATCTTTCACAAATCTATATTTATTCTAAATATTTTCAAAGCATAAAAAGATAATGAGCAAAATCATATAAAATATATTATGAATTTACTATAGAAATAAGCATGATATTGAGAGATATTTTGTCGTCACTATAAATTCTACAGGTTGAATTTATTATATGATTCCAATACAAAATTTCACCTTTAACATCCTGTCGAGTTGGTCAAAGTTAATGCTTCAGTCATTGCAACTATGCTACAGTTGATCTCAAAAATTATAGTTTTAATCACAAAAATTTGTAATAATTAAAAAATTAAATATATTAATTATAAATATTTTTGAAATGATTAATTTTTAAAATTTATTTTTATTAACATTAAAATAATAATTTTTTTAAATGATTTTGAATTTCCAATTGCAATAATGTATGAAACTATAATATTTTCTTTTTATTTTGTGGAAGCCTAATTAATGGATTGAGTAAAAACGGATAGGTAGATGAAGAGACTCGAACTTAAGACCTCACCATCATCATTACCCCTACCTTAAAGATGAAGAAAAATCAATCAGACTGCTCTGATTGGGGTGAAACTATAATAATTAATTTTTAATTGTGTAATGAATATTGAGATGTGTCACCAAATCTATATGATTTTAAATGTATATTTCAGTTGGCAATCTCATTTGTCAGTATTTTATAGACCCAGGTTGTATAATAATTTGAGTTGAGCTTCCTAACTTGATCAACTACTTGGCAAATGTTGCACCACTCATCATGTCTTGAACTGCTTGCTTTAATAGAGTCAAGTCTTGTGTGGCCTGCCCAGAAACAATTTTTCTTGCCTTCTTTATAAGGCAAAATAAAGAAATTAGTTTGCTTTGTCTGAGTCAAGTCTTAAGTGGAAGTGTGAATCTAATACATACTGTCTAGCTACACTTTTTCTTGCCTTCTTTAAAAGGCAGAATAAATGACTTCTTGTTCATTGAAAATGATACCATTTTGGTTATGAATCTAAGATAATAGGATTGAACCATTGAGCTAATAGCTCGGTGGTTGAGCACTTGCTTGTTAGCTTGAAATCGGTTGGTTCAATTCGAAATCAAGCAAAAATAATCAATTAATTGAACTGAAAAAATATAAAAACAGAAACATGCTGAGGTAATGAAAGGAATCGAACTGAACTAATTCTATTATTTCAGCTTAGTTTTTCGATTTTGACATTCTCTTTTCACTTTTCTACATTTGCCTCACTTTCTTGGATATTCTCTCAAACCAACTAATTACATACCAAAATAGAAAACCTTTCTTTCAACACATATTCTTTCTCACGAACAGAAAAAATTATAGTATATATTAAGAGCACTAAAAAATAGAATTATTTTAACTATGCATTTTCAAATTCGATTAATTAAAACTAATTCAAATTCTAATATTTTACGAGTAGGGTCTGATTAGCACAAGGTTAGGTTGAATTATTTACAACTCTGATAATCAGTGCAAAGCATTGGAATCAGCATTTTATAATTATGCATATGCCCTCAACATTTTAAAATCACAAAATTATCTCTATATTTTATAAATTATTTTTAATATTTAAGGATAAATTATAATTTTATTATTTCAAAAAATAACTTTCCTTTCAATATTTCTTTTCTATATCCAAATATATATATATATATATTCCTTTTAATCGTTGTATTCTTTTATTTTTCTCCAATTATTTTCTTTCCTCTCATCCAAACATAGTGATTATTTCTTTTTATTCCAAATATGATTATTTTGTGATTACTTTATTAATATGTAGTTTTTGAATAGTTTATCTTATTAAAATATATTTTAATTAATAAAAATAAATTTTTACTATAAAGTTTCACTAAAAATAAATATAAAATATATTTTATATTATAAATATATTTTATATAATAAAAAAATATTTAAATATATAATTTAAATCAATAGACAATTTTGTTAATCAAATAAAATTTTAAGGACTATTTTATTAATTAAATAAAACTTTAGAGATTATGTTATAATTTATCGTTAACTTTCTCGAATCTAATTTAGTCATTTAATTACAATTGTGACAATTAATTATGATTAAGCTATAATACATACAAAATAAAATTTTGACCATAATCATGAATACTCTAAAAATTTTAGATTTTTTTTATCCAATATGCCTTTCTAAAATAATATATATATATATATATATATATATATATATATATATATATATATATATATATATATATATATATGGGGAAAATTTCAGCATAACAGTAGAATACCATTCTATTTCCTTTAGTTGAGCTTCCTACCTTCATCAACCACTTTTTTTTTAAATTTTTTTTTCTTTTTATTAGCTAAAAATATTATTATAATGATAAAAAGAAACCGAAGGTGCAATGACCACCAACTTTTCATCAATTGTTGCACCACTCGTCATATATTAAAATTAGCATAATGCCGATGTATGAATAATTTATAATTTTTATTTTTTTATTTAATTTTTAATCACATTCTAAATAAGATAAATTATTATTATTATTATTATTATTATTATTATTATTATTATTAAATTAATTTTTAATTAAAATTTCTCTCTTATTTAATTTAATTTGAATTAATTTTTATCTGTTATAATAATAAAATTTTAGTTAATTTATGGTGTCAATAATTAAAATACCTATTTAATTCTTTTTATACATATATTAATAATAGTTTCTATAATTACTTCATTAAAATATAATAAAATTACTTTATTCAAACAATAATTTAAATTTCATGAAATTTTTATATATTATCTTATAATTTATAAAAATTAATTTTTTTAGATTACAGAAAATATATTAGATTAGTGAAAAAATAATGTTATTTAAAAAAAT
This sequence comes from Hevea brasiliensis, assembly GCF_030052815.1. NCBI lineage: Eukaryota > Viridiplantae > Streptophyta > Magnoliopsida > Malpighiales > Euphorbiaceae > Hevea > Hevea brasiliensis. The sequence goes on from NC_079505.1 coordinate 11,706,266, forward strand.
ATATAAATATAAATTTTTAATATTAATATGATAAAAAATATATTAAATTACTAACAATGAATTGAATTATTTAATTTAATAATAATAAAAATATATAACATTATTATTAATTAAAAATAACATTTTATTATATTATTTTTTAAAAATATTATATGTTTAAATTTTTATAAAGTAAATTTTTTTTATTAATTTGATATATTTTTCATAAAATAATTCTTTCAAAAAATATTATCGTTTTACATAAATTTATGATATAAGATAAATATAGTTCATAAAAATTAAAATTTTAAAATATCATATTTTTTATTAAAATAATAAATGTTAAAATACATATTATTTTTCAAAAGATAGATTCTGTAATTTTAATATTGTAACTTTATTTTTTTAATCATCTTTACTTAAATTCAATTTTTATAACAGTAAAATATTTTATTTATTTAGCCGTTTCAATTCAATAATTATAAGTTAGTTATAATGATGATAATAATAATAATAAGTATTACTTAATTTTAGAAAAATAAAATAAAAAATATTAAATTATTAACATAAAAATTAATACATACTAATTAAAAATAAGTCAAATTTTTATATTTTATTTTTATAACTTTTTATTTAGACTACACTTTTTGTCTTTCAAAATTTTTAACAAAGATTTCACAATAGAAAATATAACAATATAATAATAATATTTATTAAAAATATGAAATAATTAAATATTAATTAAATTATATGAAAGTTGATTATTGATACATACATTTTGCATAGTCATTTAGATTTAATTTCATAGATATTTTATTTGATTATTAGTCACTTTTAGCTAATTTCATTAGTTATTTAGTTAGTTTTTCATAATTGTTAATTTTGGATTAATTTGTAATTTTTACTTTGTTTTGTAGGAAAAATGGTGCTTTTGAAGGACTAAAAAGAAATTTTACTTTTGAGGAGTGATTTCTACAACCAATAAATACAGAAAGCATTTGATTTGACTTATAAATTAATTAATTTTATTTATAAGTAGAAAGTTAAACATATATTAATATTTGATTTGATTTATAAATTAAAAAATATATTTAAAATAAGTAAGAAATTTACTTATGATTTATCTATTTATTTTGAAAGCACTATTTGATTAATAGTAAAAAAATTATATTATTTTAATAATTTTTATAAATATCAATATTATCCTCATTTTAATAATTGCAACACTTAATTACATATCATTTATATAAATTTAAACAATTAAATTACTTTTAAACATATTTTAACTAAACATTTAAAGCTATTATTAAGTAATCTTACAATACAATTAACTACTTATTTTTTTTAATTTAACTTATATATTAAAAAATTTATTTTAAATAAAAAATTAAAAATAAGTAGTAAAATCGAACATGTTCATAATTGACAATAGTGGTAATAATTAATGAGAATTTTTGGGCCCTAGCAGCCTCAAAATCCAATTTTCAAACACTGTCAAGCCCAGGGGCGAAGCTTGGGGCCGCAAAGGAAGTTTGGCCCTCAAATTGTGAAGTTTTGGCGTGTGGATAGCTTTTTTTCTTTCTTCTTCTTCTTCTTCTTCTTTTTTTTTTTTTCGCAAGTTTTAGAGATTTCCTTTTTCATCTTTCTCACACATATGATCACAGGGTGCAACTACTTGGCAATTACTTTCTTCACCTCACCAATGACTTACAGTCAATAAATATAAAAAAATTTGAATAAATTTTTACCTTTTATAATAATAAATTTTTAATTAATTTATAATGTAATTAATTAAAATACCTATTTAATTCTTTTATACATATATTAATAGCAGTTTCCATAACTATTTCATTAAAATTTATAATAAAAGCACTTTATTCAAAAAATAATTTAAATTTTATGAAATTTTTATATTTTATCTTACAATTTTTGTAAATCAATATTTATTTTTGTAAATTACAAAAAATATATTAGATTAATAAGAAAATAATATTACTTTAAATATATATAAACATAATATTTTTTTGTTATTAATATAATAAAAAAATTAAATTACTGATAATGAATTGAATTATTTAATTTTAATAATAATAAAATAGATACATTATTATTAATTAAAAATAACATTTTTATTATATTATTTTTAAAAAAATACTATATTAAAGTGTAACTTTTTTATTAATGTAATATATTTTTATAAAATAATTCTTTTGAAAAAAAAGTCATAACTTTGCATAAATTTATAATATAAAATAAATATATTTCATAAAAATTAAAATTTTAAAATGTTGTCATTTTCTATTAATATAATAAATATTAAAAATACATAATATTTTTCAAAAGATAAATTTCATAATTTTTAATACTGTAACTTTTATTGGTTTTAATCATCTTTATTTGTATCTAAATTTTTGATGCTATCATATTTGTAATTTATTTTTTAAATTTTGCTTCTATATAGAAATATAGTTGAGAAATAATTTATGTATAAAAATATAGATATTTAATTAAAATTTAAAATAATTCTATTAAAAATTAATGATAATAAAATATAGATAATCAAAATATTAATTATAATTACATTCAATATATAATTATAATTAAATAAAATGTTTAAAATTTAAGAAATATTAAATAAGAAATTTATAAAAAAATAATAATTAAAGAAATATTAATTAAATATATTTAAATAAATAAATTTTGAGAAATGATAACTATTGACTTTAAAAGAAATAATAAAAAAAAGTGCAAATAAAAAAATATTTTAGAGTATTTAGGTAAAATGAAAATATTTGATCAGAGAAGAGCGTGTGATGTGTGTTAAATGTCTCTTATGACATATTATATATACACAAATAAATAAAAATCATTTAAATAAAAAATTAATTTATAATTAAAATTATTTAATTAAATAACGATAATAAAAGCATTCAAAATCAAATTTTATAATAATCAAATGTTTCCTATTTATCAGGCCATTTCAATTAAATAGCTATAAGTTCGCAATAATAATAATAATAATAATAATAATAATAATAATAATAATAATAATAATTAATATTGCAAAACTAAATAAAAGAATATTAAATTATTAACATAAAAAATAATATAATTATAAATAAATCAAATCTATATAATTTATTTTTATAATTTTTATGTAGACTACACATTTTTGTCTTTCAAAATTTTTAACATAGATTTCATAATAAAAATATTAATTAAAGATATAAAATAATTTAAAGTTGATCAAATTATGTGATAGTTGATCATAAGATCATAAACTAATGGTCAATTTTCTTTAAACTAATAGCCATCAGTGATCTTTCATTATTATTATTATTATTATTATTATTATTATTGAGGGTAGCATATAGCAAATAATATTTTTAAATAAATGAATTTATAAAAAAAAGTATAAATAATTTTTAAATGTTACATTTAATCATAAAAGGTCTTAATTTTTAAAAATTAAAATTTAAAAATAATAATAATTTAAATCATAAATATTAAGGTAGTATTGTAAATAATAGTGATAATTAAAAGAAAGTAAAAAAATTAAATAATAATTAGTATTTATAAAATGATATAAATAATTTTTAAACATTATATTTAATTACAAAATATCTTAATTTTTAAAAATTAAATTTAAAAAAATAATAATTTAAATTATAAATGTTAAGATAGTATTATAAATAATAATAATAATAATTAAAAATGAATAAAAAAATTAATATAAAAAAGAGTATGTACTAAAGGTGATGCGTGATAAGTTTTTTAATGAAAGTGTTACGTGGCATCTCCTTGAAAATACCACTATACTTTATATATATGTATAGATTTTGTTTCACCGAGTCAAGTCTCCTCCCTCTTTCCTTCTCCTTTTCTAGCCTTTCTCATATGGCAAAATAAATGACCAATGTGAATTATCATCAATGTTGCACATATTTCATGTAAAATAATAATAATGCAATTATAATGAATAAAATTTAATTTAATATAACACATTTTTTCAAAATTCACAATTACTGAGTATGCAGAATCACAAACTCTTAAAATAAAGTGTTATCTTCGTGTTTGAGGCTTGAGATTATGATTGAAAGGTTAAAAATGTATTTTTATAAAATATTCTTTTTAATATTGTTGAAAAAATGGTTTAATTATTTTAGAATTTTATAATTAGAATATATTGAATTTAATTAATTTCAAATCAAATTTTAATATTCATTATATGTATTAAATTCATGTTCTCAACAATAATCTAAATACCATGTTAAATAAATTTTTATGCATTTGATACGTGTTGAAAATATTTTCACACGCCAAAATTTTTTAAAATTATTTAATTTTAACAAACGTCTTTTTTATTTTTATTTTTTTTACAATATTTATTATTTCTCTTGAATTAATTAACGAAGCAATATCCTAACACTTTGAGCTTTTTATGGACCGGGGTTGTATAATAATTTGAGTTGAGCTTCGTAGCTTCATCAAGTAAATGTTCCAACACTCATCGTGTCTTCAACTACTTGCTTTAATATAGTCAAGTAAACAATTTTTCTTGCGTTCTTAATGAGGCAGAATAAATTATTTTATTGTTCATGGAAAATGATGCTGTTTTGAGTGGGAATATAAGATAATAGGATTGAATTGTTGGGCTAATAACTCGATCTTAAGCACGCACTTGTTAGTTTGAAACCGGTTGGTTTGATTAAGAATTAAACAAAAATAAACAATTAATTGAACCTTTTGTCGAGTAAGAAAATCGAGCATGTTTAATATATTAATAAATTTTATTTATATTTTATATATATATTTTTTATATTATTTATTATTTATTAATTTATAATAAAATTATTTATTAATTTATATTTCTATTTATTATTAATTTAATTTATTTCTATTTTAATTTAATTTATTTCTATGTATTATTAATTTTATTATTATTTTATATTAAAATTATGCAAAAATATAAAATCTGAAATACGTTGAGATTATGAAAGGAATCAACCCAAATCAAATCGATTATTTCAGTTTAATTTTTCAATTTTAACCTTCTCTTCTCACTTACCTACATTTTCCCTCACTTTTTTAGATATTCCCTCAAACTAACTAACCCCAAGCTAAAATAAAAAAACCTTCCATTCATATTCTTTCCCACCAACAGGAAAAATTATAGTACATATCTGGAGCACTAAAAAGTAGTATTATTTTGTCCACATATTTTTAATTTTTTTTTAAAAGAAAATAAGACTCATATATTTATAAAAAGAAAGCATGTGGATTTAGAGCAATGTCCAGATCGAGCACTGTCCACAACGACTTAAGGTAACTTTCTTTTAAACTGATAGTTAATGCTCCCATGTCCGTATCTACTTTATTTGTGATTTCCATTCCATCCCTTTAGAATGTGTTTGGATTGAAGGAAGATGAGAGAGGAAATTTTGAGAGGAAAATAGTTCTATTATCCATTCAATTTATGTTTGTTAAGAAGAAAATAGATAAAAAAGAAAATTTTGAAAGGAAAATAAATGTTAGAATCCACTTCCATTTTCTTTTCAAATTGAAAGAAAGTGGGAAAAAATGTTTAAAATTACAAAATTATCTCTATATTTTGTAGATTATTTTTGAATATTTAAGGATAAAATTACAATTTTATTATTTAAAAAAAAAAACTCCTCTTTCAATAATTTTCTTCCTATATCCAAATATAAAAAGAAAAAAAAATAAAAAATATATATATATATATATATATATATATATATATATATTTCCTCTTAATCATTGTATTCTTTAATCTTCCTCTAATTATTTTCTTTCCTCCCATCTAAACAATCTTAATTTCTTTATATATTAAAATAAGAAAAATTACTATTTAAACTCTCTATTTTAATAAAATTAATTATTTAATCTCTTATTTTCAAAAATATATTAGTAGTTGTATTTTTTTTCGTCTACTCTTTAGTCTTTCAGTTTATTAAATAAAGTTTTTTGATTGTCAATATATTTAAAAAAGAGATAAATTACCATTATGAGAACTAAATAGTTCAAGATTTAGAAAATAGTATATAATTGTATTTTTCAAATTCAAATTATAGAAACTGAATGAAAAAATAACCTAACGCCTTTGGGCTTTTTTTTTTTTTTCTTTTCTTTATATTAATAAAAATATTATTATAATGATAAAAAGAAACAAAGGGTGCAACAACCACCAAATTTTCATCACCAGTAGAAGTTATTATAATGAAATATGTTATGCATATTTCATGTAAACTAATGGCCACGCAATTATAATAAATCAAATTTAATTTAATATAATATATTTTTTCAAAATCTAGATTACTAGGATGTAGAATCACAAATATTTAAAATAAAGTGTTTTATCTGTATTTCAACCTTGAGATTACGATGAAAAGGCTTTTTAGAAAATATAATTTTAAATATTATTGAAAAGTTTGTTTAATAATTATTTTAGAATTTTATAATTAAAATATATATTAAATTTAATTTCAAATCAATTTTTATTATTCATTATAATTAATTTATTTAATGAATTGCTTTTAACAATATTAAATAATTCTAACCTCTTGGTCGTGATCCGATAAGCTCCTCTCACTCATCACAATATATATATATATATATATATACAGAGAGAGAGAGAGAGAGAGAGAAGTTGGAATTGTTCAACCATCAAAAGAGGGAAACTCAAGTTGAAACCAGAATGCTAATGGAAATGGGCACTTCCAAGTGATTTTATTAATGGGTAAGGGAAATTCGAGAATACTCACGACAAGAAGTAAATGTGCTGAATAAGGAAAAATTATTAAATAGAATGATTATATGTTGATACTATTATATTTTAACTATTGATCATGGTGGATTTGACTTTGTTTAGAGTGTATGTGTTTTACGTATAATTATTGCATTGAATAAGCCAACCCAAATTTTTGGGATAAAGTCTTTAGTTGAATTGAGTTGTTGCATTGAATAAATTCGTTTTTTGTTCTAACTTGTTAAAATTTCCGCTTGTAGCCATACTATAGAGGAAACCTGCATTGTCGATTAAATTCAGGGTCCATGCTAATTATGCACCTCTCTTGGAGGTGAAGAGAACTTCATTAAAAGTCTAGATCAGAGTATCAGAGTACAAACCATCCCCCAGCTAAGGTAACAGAGCCTTAGCTAACCAATCTGCAAATTTTTCTTGTTTGCACTATCAATTTTACAAAAAGAAACAGATACGAAAAGGGTACAAAACTGGGAGATGATTTTAACACTAGCTTGAATGTCCTTAAGGGTATTGTCTTTGCCGTGAAAAATATATTATAAATGACAAAATAATCAGAATTTAACATTGTCAGGAACTGTGAATTTTCAGGGACGACCACCACATGTTTGATAAAATGCTTCAAAGATTTCATGCACTGAAGTAGCTCAATTTGTACATATTTTCCTTATTCAAATGTTCAGCAGATGGGTTTGCTGATTAGAAAATGACTATACAAAACCAAATGTAAAAATCCCAACATTAAAAGGTCTTCAAACAATTAAACACGCAAGTCTCTTCTAGTTGGATGACTAAATCGCAAAAATTCAAAATTTATGATTGCAATGAAAATAATACAAATTTTAGTGACAATGTTTTCAATTATAGTTCAAATACTATCATTTTGTTGGGGTTTAGAAACTTAATGACATGTATATATTTAAAAATTTGTTAGACACTTAATTTTGGTGATTTTTTTTTCTCCATTATGCATCTATAACATCTTTCTTTCTCTTTATGTGAAGTTGATAAGTTATGAGTGAAAGCAGAGAAGAGAAGAGAATTAGGGAGGGATGAAAGAGATAGATGGGGACATTTCTAGATGTATTGCTTTCCAAATTTCTACTGCCTAATTCACTTTGTTTGAGTGTTTGTTTTTTCCTCCATTTAGTCTCTTATGCTTTGAAGTCAACAAAAAAATGGTAAGAAAAAAATTTTGGGTATCCCTTTGACTTTGATGAAAGTATATGTAATATGACTGCACAATTGGCAATACTCCCCTTCCAGGGTCCAACAATGAGGGCATTGGATCTGTTAGAGCTGTAAGAGTTTCCTTAGAGACTCAAAAGTCAAAGATATTTTGTATATTTACTTTAGTTAGTATAATGTTTGGTGTAAAGGAGTGCAAATGCAGAATTTATGGAGTAAATTCTGAAAAGTAATTCTGCAGTAGGTATGGCTCATGTACTGCTTTTATAATGTGTCTCCTATACAAGGAGCTTTATGTTAATGAAATTGTGTGAGTGCAGATGTTCCATTTCAAAAAACTTATGTTTAGTTCTCTCTTTTTATGCTCAATAATTTAACAGGATCAATAACATAGTGTTAAAAGCTTATGTATCATGATATAAAATATCAAGCACCTATCTGATCATGTAAAAGTTACCATAATATAAGGTCTCGTATAAAGGTGAAGAAATGGCTAATCCGTTCAGGTTGATTGAATTCTTCACCAAAAAGGATGTTCAAAGTATTATCAGGATTAGCTTATGTTTTGTGCTTTATCTTATGTTTTTTTTTTCTCTGCCAGGTTTTTTCACTTAATATGATGCATTTGGAACTGGGTGTATGGGGAAGCGTGATGGCTGGGATTAGCTTATTGGAATGATTTCCATTAGCACTAAAAATATCTGTATCTCTACCATAGTTGTTGAATGATTCAACAGCAGCTGATTAGAATTGAATCCATCTCACACAAGAAATAGGAGGATTTTTGTATCTATTTATTCTAATTGCCATATTTGCTGAATATAATTGTGACTTTATGTCGGTTATGTCAGATGATATGGAACCGTTGTTGACGGTAATAAAACTCATAAATTCTGTTTTAGAGTTTATTTAATAACTTTTACCTTGGCATGCCTATGAAGCACAAAGGTTTACAATTGTCTTTGTTCTGTCAGTCAAACTAATTGAAGTTACAATATGATTGGATCATTTTTATGAAAAAGGGTTATGATGAGGAGCCACCATTAGACTTCAAAATTGATCATGAAGGTATTTGGTCATCATTTGGATGTTTCTCATTCATGTGTTATATCTATTCATTATATTGGCAGATATCCCACCTCTGTGGTTAAATCTTGCTCTTCTTATAGTTGTTTGTGCGTAACAATGGATGGCGAAATAAACAGCATCAATGGCATTCTTAGAAGTACTGCATCGGATTCCTTGCAAACCTATTGTGCAATGTAAGGCCGTATGCAAGCGTTGGTGCCCTCTATTTCCAGCCCCTTATTTCCTTAGTCGCTTCCATAGCCACCAACAAATGATCCCCACTAAAACAAGATTGTTCTCAAACTCTATAAGCAGCTGATGCTCTTGATTCCTCCTTTTTGGAGTTCCACATTGACAAGTTACAAGATGTTAAGAGAGAATATAAGTAAGGGGGAGCCAAGCCTAATTAGCTTAAGCCATTTTGATGGAGACAATCCTGAGCTCAACGATAGAATCGTGCCAACAGCCTTCAACACTCTCAGGATCAGAATCTTACACCCCTCAATATCGAATTCTCTCTCATTTTCTTCCCAAAAGATCACATGGTTGTGGGTTATTGCTATGGCTTACTCTTGTGCACCACAGGTATATTACATCTGCAATCCTACCACCAAGCATTGGGCTGCACTCCCTCCGGTCCTCGCTGCCATGATTTGGTACACGTTGGCTTTGTATGCAATCCCTACTACCAAACAGATAATAAGGGATGTGCCACTTTGCAACACAGCATTCTCCATGGCCGTCAATGGCTAAATCCATCCTACTGGTTCTTCAGACAAGTTCTAGCTATCCATCCTTATGATCCCATCATCTTGTATATTGGTTTGCCTATCTCAGCATACATAGTTCTTTCTTGCAATTTCGCAACTAAAATCTAGGAATTAGTTCTTGAGTGTTCATTTTGGAAGAACAAGACATATATATATATATATACATATATATATATTATGGATTGACTTTAAGCATATGCGGTGGGTGGTACAAATTGTTTGGATGGAAGAGAGAGAGAGAGTCTTGCAATAGGGAATTGTCTGCAAATCTTATGATTTCCTTGCTTCTTTATACCTCTAAATAATGGAGAAAAGCTTCCATTGACAATGGTAGTCTTTTCCTATATAATTCAGTGGAAGTTTAATAAATTGGAATAATAAATAAAAATGAAATTTATTTACATGATTATTAAATATATTAATTAGGTATACTAATAAGCTTTAATTAACTTAGCAGTACTAGAATTGTCTATAGAGTTATGAGGTCTCAAGTTCGAATTCCAATCGAAGCCAATTGTAAAGAAATATATATATATATATATGTAAAATGAATTTAATATTAAACATATAATTTTCCTATATATCAAAATTATTTATAAATAAATTTATTAAATTAATTTAATTAAATTTTATTAATTAACTTATTAATTTACATTTAATTAATATGAGATTGACTGAATCAAAATCATTAATTGAAGATGTGATGAGAAATTATGACAGTTAGAATTCTTGCCGACATATTTTGATTAAATATCGCAAATTATAACTTCTTAATGATATATGTGTCTAGGTAATTCTATAATCCCATCTGAAGAGAACGCAGAAGAGTAACATTGAATTATAGTGTATCGTTTAAACGTTGTACTTTGTGATTGAATTCGAAAGAAAACTGAAAGTGAACTTCTCATTCAAGAAATGAACACCATATAGGAAGCTGCTACAAACTCAACAATCTCTGTTTATAGCTCATCTAACTAACTCACAAAAAGAAGTAGTAAATTATCTATGCAATCAGCTCCAGCTCATTGTTCTGCAACCATCCCACTCAAACTAATAGCATCTAAACACAAAAGGAATATTGTCCTCCTGAAAATAGTAGAAGTTGGTGAGGCTCAACTCTATCATGTAGGACCATGCTCTTCGCAATATGGATTTATGTACAAAATGGCAGCTATGGTCAGCAAAACTATGGCATAAGAAATCACAGAACTCACATAGAAAGCATCCATGTCCATAAAGCCACCATCCTTTATATGATCTTTTTTATCCTCCTTTGAAACTCCTGGCACTATTGATGAAGAAAAGCAAATTCTAGATAATGGAGGTCCGCAAAGGAAAGGGTTCCCCTTATAGCTATTATTCTTGAATGTCGCAAATTGTGCAGCCATCTCAGGTGTCTCGCTAGATAAGTTGTTGTGCTACATTGAAGACAACTAAAAAATTTAGTTGAGAAGCTGAGGGATGTTGCCATTCAAGTTGTTGTGGGAAAGATCCAAGCTCTCAATTTGCTTCAGGTTTGAAAATGATTGCGGAATCAATCCAGTCAACTTGTTATGGGAAAGGTTTAATAGCTGGATTATGTTAAAATTTCCTATTTCAGCTAGAATTTTACTTGTCAGATTGTTGCAGGACAGATCGAGTCCTGATATGAGGTCGAGAATGCTTCTTTGGAAATAACGCAATGCATTCTTTGTTGTAAGCTCCAAACGTTGAGTCCTAGAAGTTATAGAAGGAACAATTAATGCATCTGGACAACTTTTAGCAAGGTTTATGCAAGGGAGGACATGACTAGAAAGATTGTTAATTATTAGAAAGATCAACCGAACTTAAGTGGAATAAGTTGCACAACTGAATTGGTATTCCACCTTCAAGTTTATTATAACCCAAAAGAAGACACGTCAATTCTGAAAAATTGCCAATCCATTCTGGAATCCTTCCAGTGAAATACTTGTGACTAAGATGCAGCACTGTTAATTCAGAACAATTGTAAAATGCATTCATCAATGGTCCTCGTAGCCTATTTTTTGATAGATAAACTTCACAGATCCATGGAGGGCCAAAGTCAGATGGTAAGTTTTTAAAGAAATTATTCTCCGACAGATCCAAGACTTCAAGATAAGTCACATTCCTTATCCAACCAGGGATGCTACCAAAGAGATGATTATCACTCACATCCAACATTAACAACATTGTACAATTAATTATGCTATATGGGATACTTCCAATGAATTGATTGCCATCCAACAATAATTCAATCAATTCTTTACAATTATCTTGTTTTGGGAATATTTGGCCTTGCAAATTGTTATTTGAAAGAATGAGATGACCTAATGAAATGCATCCAACAATCAAGTCTTAGGGTATTATGCCTGATAGTCGATTGCTGGACAAGTCTAATTTTGTCAATTGACTCATTTTGCCAAATGATAAAGGAATACCACCAATGAGACTATTTCTAGACTAAGTGTAGAGAATGTAAACTCGGAAAACGTACTCCAATTTCTGTTGGAATAGAACAACTGAAGCAATTATGAGGCATATATAATTCTGAAAAATGCACATGGGAATGAATTGGCAAGTGGAGAGGCTCCAAAAGAGAACAATTGGCCAAGCAAACAGCGTCTAATTTCATGTTATTCCCAATCAACCAATGAGGAAACTTGCCCTTCTTATTAATATTTGACATATCAACATACCGTAAGTTATGCTGATAGTAAAGGAACTTCGGAAACACTCCACCATGTCCTTGACCTGACAAATTTATGGTCTGTAATTGAAATTTGGGTGTCAAATTAGCCACATCTATGTCTGCATATATTTTATTCCCAAGACAATCCAAGTGCTTGAGCTTTGAATGTTTAAAGAATGGCAAGAGCGAGATTAGGATTTGGAATAGGTTGCTTGAAAGTTGTAATATATGCATGGATGTGAGAGTCCCCAGGGGAGAAAAGGGGATATTTCCAATAAAGCGATTGGAAGATATATCTAATCATTGAAGGGATGTTAAATTTGCTGGACACAAAGGTAATGTGCCACTGACATCATTGCTGCTCATATCTAACTTTTGAAGATGTTTTAACTCGCATAAACCTAAAATTATTTATTTGTGAAAAATATTTGTACAAATCTAAAATGTGCTACCAAATGTCAATGTGTGATTTTATTTGTCATTTCCTTTCCACCGCTTAGACTGTGTTTGTTTTGAAGGAAAATAATTTTATTAGCCATTCAATTTATGTTTGTTTAAGAAGAAAATAGATAGAAAAGAAAAAAAAACTATTTAAATTAAATAAGAAGTTTACTGATAACTTATTTATTTATTTTAAAATTATAATTTGACTAAGTAAAAGATTATATTATTCTAATAATTTTTAAAAATATCAATATTATCTTTATTTTAACAATTACAACACTTAATTGCATATCCTTTTAGGTAATTTTAAATAATTAAATTACCTTTAAACACATTTTAACCAAACATTTAATTAAATTACTTTTATTATTAAGTAATTTTACAACATAATTAACTACTTAATTTTTTTAATTTAACTCATAAATTAAAAAATATATTTTAAACCAAAAATTAAAATTAAGAAGCCAAAGCCCAACGTCTTCATAATTGACGTAGTAGTAACAATTAACGAGAACTTGGGCCTATCAGCCTCAAAAACCCAATTTTCAAACACTGTCAAGCCCAGGGGCGGAGCTAGGGGCTGCAAAGGAAGTTTTTCCTTTTTCATCTTTTTCACACATTTGATCACAGGGTGCAACTACATTGCAATTTCAGCTTAAGCACTTTATGCATTTTGTGCCAAATAGCTTGATACCACTGGTAACAAATTTTTGGTGCATATGGTGCAGAAGGTGAAGTGCTGGTGCAACCACTTATGAGAACCTTGAGAGGGAGCTTTGATTTAGCGAATTTGAAGTTGATAGCTGGTACTAGCAAGCTACTGTTGGTGTACTGGTTAGTTCTCTCATCTTTCTTTCTTCCTTTGACAGTTGAAAATAAGGTGTTAGAACTCTTATTAATTGCTATGAGAATGTTGGTGTTAAATTTGTCAGGGGACTAATCTTATTTAAATAAAACCTCTGACATTGAACTTGTTTAGGACTAATCTTAAATAGAGTATTGCTTTTATTGATAATTCCTCTCTATGTGATATCTTCTGTTTTTATTATTTTCATTTACTTAATTTCTAGAAACACTTTTTATGTTTACTCTGTAGTTTTGTAAGTAATGCCCTGTTGTCTTTGAGTAGCTCATGAGCATCTTGCAGACAATTAGTTCAGAATTTTTTTTTTTTTTGGATTTTTCCATTTGGAGATTATGAATAATAAGTCGCTAAATTGCACAGATTTTTTTATAAGCTAATTTTTATTAAATTTATCTAAATTACATAGTATGCTAATACCTCTTCTTTTGCAGTGTCAAGAAATCTCTAGACTGCAGTGCCACTGAATGTGACTGTGTGAGCTTCATCTTCTCCCAGCCATCAATCAGTAGTCAGGGACTGAGAAGATTCAAATCCAATACTATGCACTCTACAGATATAAAGGAAGAGATTTTTCATCAACGTCTATTCTTTGTTCTTAATTGTAAGCTCAATTCTTTTCACTTAAAATTTTTAGGTTTCTTCAATGTCTTTGATATATTTTTCTTACTATCAGTACCAATTTTTTAAATTTTAACTTAAAATATGTTATAGAAAAATATTATTTTTCACATTGGAAGATGCATTTTCCCTTTATTTCTATTCATAGACGAGCACATTCACAATGGAAGTGTTTTTCTGGTAAGAATTTCTGGTGCTGTGCATGGGAGTTCTTCCATCTTTTCTGGCTGATGATATGTTTTGAACTTAGTGCTGATTTTGGAAGGATATATCTGCTATTGTCATAAATAATTAACTATTTCTCAATTTTGGTGTAGAATGGAGCTTGATATTATCAATGGGTGAGGGGAATTCAGGAATACGGACCACAAGAAGTAAATGGGCTGAATGGGGAACAATTATTACATGCCATTGTTGTACGTTGAAACGATTTTATTTTGACTATTGATCATGGTGGGTTCGACATTGTTTAAAGTGTAAGCGTTATAAAGCTCTTGAACCTTGATTCCCTTTTTCTGGAATTGACCTTCTTGTTTCTCCTCAGTCCACTAAATCCTGGACTAAACCTTTGAGAACTCGCCCACATGCTATTTGGACCTCACTGCCTCCTCCGTGTCCAAAATGGAATGTTGATGGTTCTGCATTGGGAAAGCCAGGAGTATGTGCAATTGGAGGGGTGCTCAGAGATCACTCTGGAAAATTCTTGTGTATTTTCTCATGTCCGGCAGGCTGCAATGATTCGAACGGTGTTGAATTAAAAGCAATCTGTAAAGCTTTAGAGCTGTTGATTTTATTCCCAAACCTACTCACTGGTATTGACTCTGTTATTGTGGAATCTAATTCCCAAAATGCAATTGCTTGGGCACAAATTTCAGGCCTGGTTCCCTGTCGTCCACTATCAACTCTATCACCAATCACCTGTGCCTTCTAAGAAATATCTCATTTTGTCATGTGTTGAGAGAGGCAAAGTCATGTGCAGATATATTGGCAAAACAGGGTCTTAGTAGAACCTCAAACTTCGTTGCACTCTTGTGGCTTCTGGTCTTGGAGTGCGCTCTTTTTTTTTTTTTTTTTTTTTCTGCTCTTTTGTTCTGGTTGTAGTTGGTGTTCCTTAGGTTGGGTGTAAGGGGGGTTGCCTATCGGCAAAGTTTTAGTCAGTAGCCCTTCCACAACCTCTCTCATTTTCATCATCTTAATAAAATTCTACTGCTTATCAAAAACACACACACACACACATATATATGTATAATGATTGCTCCGAATATATTTGTTTTTGTTCTAACTTATTAAAATTTTCATTTCTTCTCATTGTGTGTGTGCATACATAAACTTGAAAGCATTGAATTATAACTTTCCATAAGTTTTGTACACAAAGTGACTACTCATTCATGAAATGAACAGTATACAAAGTCAACAATGTCTGTTTACAGCTCATCTAACTAACTGACAAAAACAAGTAATAAATTATACTCTGCAATCAGTTCCAGCTCAGTATTCTGCAACCATCCTAGCTTACTGAAACTACAACATAAACTCAGCTCACTCATCAAGATTGAATGCTTCTAAAGAACATAGCAGACCCAGACTTCAATAGCATCTAAACAAAAAAGGAATATTGTCTACCAGAAAATAGTAGAAGTTGGTGAGGCTCAACTCTATCATATAGAACCATGCTCTTCGCCAATATGGATTTATGTACAAAATGGCAGATATGGTCAACAACACTATGGCATAAGAAATCAGGAAACTCACATAGAAAGCATCCATGTCCATAAAGCCATCATCTCTTTTATGATCTTTTTTATCCTTCGCTGAAACTCCTGGCATTGATGAAGCAAAGCAACTTTTGGACAATGGAGGTCCACAAAGGAAAGGGTTTCCCTCATAGCTACTGTTGTCGAATGTCGCAAATTGTGCAACCATCTCAGGTGTCTGGCCAGATAAATTGTTGTGTGCTACACTGAAGACAGCTAGCCAATGTAGTTGAGTGAGTTGAGGGATTTTGCCGTTCAAGTTATTGTAGGAAAGATCCAAGCTCTCAATTTGCTTCAAGTTTGAAAATGATTGTGGAATCAATCCTGTCAAACTATTATGGGACAGGTTTAACACCTGGATCACGCTAAGATTTCCTAATTCAGCAGGAATTTTACCTGTCAAATTGTTGCAGGACAGATCGAGTCCTGAGATGTGCTTGAGAACTCTTCCTCGAAAATAATATGATATTCTCTTTGTTGTAAACTCCAAAGGTTGTTCCCTAATATAAGTTCTAAAACTATCATCTACATCTTGAATTCCCCTAACCCAATTGCTATCAATGCTTATGCAAGGGGGGACATGACCAAAAAGATTATTATTAGAAAGATCAACCAACCTTAATTGAGTTAAGTTGCACAACTGAATTGGTATTTTACCTTCAAGATTATTATAACCCAAAAGAAGATAGGTCAAAGCTGAAAAATTGCCAATCCATTCTGGAATTCTTCTCGTGAAATTGTTGTGTCCAAGATCCAATATCATTAAACTAGGACAATTGTAAAATGCATTCATCAATGGTCCTTGTAGCCTATTTCTTGATAAATAAACTTCACAGATCGATGGAGGGCAAAAGCTGGATGGCAGGTTTCCAAAGAAATTATTCTTTGAAAGATCCAAGATTTGAAGAGAAGTCATATTCCCTATCCAACTAGGGATGCTGCCAAAGAGGTGATTATCTCTCACGTCCAACACTTCCAACCGTGTGCAATTAATTATGCTATATGGGATACTTTGATTGAATTGATTGCCATCCAACAATAATCGAATCAATTCTTCGCAATTAGCTTGTTTTGGGAATATTTGGCCATGCAAACTATTGTTTGAAAGAATGAGCTCAGATAACGAACTGCATCCAACAATCAACTCTTGGGGTATTATGCCTGACAAATGATTGCTGGACAAGTCTAATTCTGTCAGTTGACTCATTTTGCCAAATGACGAAGGAATGCCACCAGTGAGACCATTTCCAGACAAGTCTAGAGAATTTAAACTTGGAAAACGTATTCCAATTTCTGTTGGAATAGAGCCATTGAAGTAGTTGTCAGAGATGTCTAAGTCTGAAAAATACACATGGGAATGAATTGGCAATTGGAGAGGCCCCGAAGGAGAACAGTTGGGCAAGTGAAGTGTATCTAATTTTGTGTTGTTCCTGATCAACCAATGTGGAAACTCTCCCTTCATTTTCATATTTGACATATCAACATATTCTAATTTATGCTGATAGTAGAAGAACTTGGGAAACACTCCGCCATCTCCTTGACCTGACAAATCTAGGGTCCGTAGTTGAAATTTTGGTGTCAAAGTAGGCACATCTATATCTGCACATATTTCATTCTCATCACAATTCAAGTGCTTGAGCTTTGAATGGTTGAAGAACGGAAGAAGAGAGATTGGGATTCGAAACAGGTTGCTTGAAAGTTGTAACGTATGCATGGATGTGAGACTCCCCAGGGGAGATAAGGAGATATTTCCGATGAAGTGGTTGAAAGATAGATCTAACAGTTGAAGGGATGTTAAATTTGCTAGACATAAAGGTAAAGTGCCACTGAGATCATTGTTGCTCATATCTAGCTTCTGAAGATGTTTTAACTCGCATAAACCTAAAATTATTTATGTGAAAAGTGTTAGTACAAATCTAAAATGTATCTATCAAATATCAATTTGTGAGGGTTAATTATGGTAAAAAAGACATTCTAAGCTTTGCTTTCAAATATGTTTTCATTTTTAGAAATGTATAAATAAGTAATTTGAAATTTTTGAAAGACTAGTAAGGGTCTATGTTTATTTTTTATTTATTTATTTATTTTTTATAAAATGATATACTAAACTTTATTAAAATGTTTTAAGTCCGCAAATAATATAAAAATTTTAAAAATTATTTTATTTATTGCATACTACTACATCAATATAATTATTAACATAAAAACAAATGTCTATTAAAATTGATATCATTTTGTCAAATATTCAAGTGAGTATAAAAAAAATTCATAAAATTCCTTTTTGTAATAAACCATGAGTGTGACAAAAAGAGGGTTAAAAGAAAATTACCTTTGGCTGTAGGTATGGTGCCGTTTAGTCGACAAAAGGACAATAATAAAATCTTAAGAGAGGGCATCTTTTCGATGTCTTTTAAGAAGTTGTTGTGGAGAGTAGACCATCTCAAATCCAAATGCTCCAAATTTTTGAAATTCGGCAAGCCTATTAAAAAATAATATTGCTGTTTTTATTAAAAAAATAATAATTCAATTATGTGTTTAATAACACAATTAAAGAATGAAAAATGATATTTTAATATAATGATAAAGGTGAGATTATTTAAAAATGGAAATCATAGATAAACCTTAATATTATGAAAATATTATTCATCAAATATAGTCATTAAATAAATAAATAAATAAATAAATAAAAGAGCTTAACAGATAAATCTTGACATGTATATTGTATAGCTCAAATGAAGTTTTTTAGGCTATAAATGAGCTTCTTTTTTTTTTTAAATCTTATCGAATTACCTTGACTAGGTAGGTCAGCATTGGGCCCTTGCATAGATAAAAATTTAAGAGAGGGCAATGCTCTAAGGCTCTTAAAAGACTCTTCATCCAATGAGGAACCATCCAGGGACAACTCTTCCACGCTTGAAAAATTACCCATCTCTACTTAATGAAAAAAAATAAAAAAAAGGTCAGAGCTCCAATGAAACTAGGCAAATTAATCACAAGTATTGCGGCATATATGCAAGTAATGACTAATGAGAATAACTTGAAGGAGTTTTGGGCATATCTCAAAAACCTACCTTGAGCAAATATTCCTCCTTTGAAGCTGTTATTCATTAGAGAAAGGGTCTTGAGAAATGGGTATGCCCCTAATAATTCTAGCTGAATGCTGCTTCTTCCATCCCCATTATTGTCATCAAGGAAAAGAGAGCTCAAATTCCTAATGATTTTGATATCTGCAAGTGAATGAACAAAATATAGTATTCAAACATGTGTTTTTATATCTTCGATCATGCTCAATGCCATTATACCAATTGGCAAGCCAATGTGATCTTTGGACATCTTAGCAAAGGAGGGTTGTATTTTATTGTTCATATTAGCCTACAGGGCTTAAGGCTAGTCTATATGCACACACACTTACTTGTAACAAATTGCTTAACTAGTGAATACAATTATGTTTTGTGATATAATAGAGAAAATATGTAATATTTAATTTATGGAAATGGAATCTATATTGAAAATACAATAAAAACCAACAACCAGGACCACCCAACTATTAATGCATGTATCAAACTTTGTTTTAACTGGCATACCTCTTGAGTCCACAACTTTGGTAATTTGATTTCTTCGTAGGCTCAGTACCTTTAAGTTGCCCAAAGCATCCAATTCTAGATATAAGAAGAAGAAGTAAAACAAATCCTATATAATTAGCATGTTCATCTAATAATTGTGGAATGTTATTGAGTTCGTAAGAGAACTAGAAATAATATTTTATAAATAAATAAATAGAAAGAAAAAGAGAAAGTGAAACTCACTTTGAATATCGAATGTTCCTCTCAATCCACATCCATCCAGATGTAATTCTTTTAAAGATGAAAGATCACCAATGGATGATAGGGTACTATTGCCGAAGTCATTAAAACTTAAATCAAGAAATTCCAAATTGCTAAGTTTTGATAGTCCTTCAATTGTGCACCAAAGCAGTTCTAGTTAGTGACTTTACATGTAATTTTCTTTTTTCTTAAAAAAAGTGTGTGTGTGTGTGTGTGTGTATATATATATATATATATATATATATATTATACTTTTAAATTTTTTAATATATATTATTTATTTATTTTATAATATTAAATTTTTATTATTGTAAAATAAATATTTTCTTAAATAATTATTCAATTTTAGTCATAGAAAGTTATAGTATAGCTTTGTTTATAAAAAAAAAAAAAAGAAGGTCATTATTTTTAACGGTTGAAAAAGAGTAATTTTATTATGATGGAAAACTTAAAATTTATCTCTTCAAAGGTTTAATTAAATTATTTTTCAATTTTCTTAAAAAGTTCTTTTTGCAAATTACCTTAAATTTTCACAAGTGAATAACTCAAGAATCTGCAAATTTTCAAGTCTCTATAGTCCTCCACAAGCAAAATAAAAAAAAAAAAAAAAAGGTTAAAATTTGTGCTTGCATAAGATTGAAAAATAAATAAAAGGAGACCTTGAAAAATTGTAATATAAAAATATCACAATTTGAGCTAACCTTGAAAATTAGTTATATTTTCCAATCTGTTGTCGATCAATGTTAAAGATTTTAAAGATGAAAATACACTTAGAAGTGGTATGATGCTATTGTTGAAATTGTTGGATGACAAATCAAGAAACTCCAAATTTTGAAGACTTGATAGTCCTTCAAAAGTCATAAAAGAGTGTTAGTCAAGTTTGTGCTTGAAAATTGAAATATAAGTACATAAATTAATGGAAAATCCTCAAAAATTAGAACAAGGAAACATTTTAAGTTGAGCTAACCTTGAATATCAGTTACACTTTCCAATCTATTGTCGGCCAAATTCAATGATTTTAAAGATGAAAGATGGCCAATAGATGATACAATGCTCTTGTTGTTGAACCAGTTATATTCTAAATCAAGAAACTCTAACTTGCTGAGCCTTTCTAATCTTTCAAAACCTGCATCATAAGAGGTAGATACCTAGTTAGATTTATTTATTATTTATTGTTTTCGAGTTGTCAAAAAAAAAACTTAATTATGTTTCAATCATAAAACTATGAAAATATCTAAATAATAGTTTCAAACTACTTTTTGTTATTAGCAGCTTTTATCAAATATTAGAAAAAAAAACTTAAAATATTATGAAACAAAAGATGTATTAGTTTTTGCATAATTATACGATAATGCAAGACAAATTAATATTCTACCTTCATTCTCAACACAATCAATAATATGATTGTTTCGTAAGCTAAGACTCGTCAATTCTTGAAAAGGAAGAAACAAAGAGGCATTGAAGCACCATTCAAAGGCCCAATAATCGCGCCGAATACTGAGTTTGGAAACTCGTCCAGTGGTGGAGCTGCAGTGAATATTTTCCCATTTACAACAGTCATCGGTAAGTAATCCCCAAGAAAAGAGTGACATGCGTTCAGGATAATTGAAAGAAGCCTTGAGTTGCAAAAGAGCATTTCTCTCATTCTCCAAACAACCATCACAGCTCCACCATCCCTCTAATAATGAAGCTATTACTAAAGCAACCAACAGCTGCTTAATTAGCCTCATTTCAGTACTTGTATGCGAAATATAAACAATTATTTCTCTTCAATTACGCAATGAGGCAACAGCCTAGCACCTTTGGGCTTTTATAGACCCATGTTGTGTAATAATTTTAGTTGAGCTTCCCTGCTTCATCAACTATTATATTATTATAATAATGAAAAGAAACCGAGAGTGCAACGACCACCAGCTTTTCATCAACTGTTTAAAATTGGAGAAAATAGTGCAATCATATACAATTGTTTTTATTCTAACTATTGATCATGATAATCACATTATATAATCAACGGTTAAAGTGCAATTATTGCACATATAATCACAAGATAATTATTCTGAAAACAGGGCCATATTATTCTATTGAAATAATTTTTTTTTTCACCCAATCAAGTCTCCTCCCTTCTTCTCCTTTGTATGGGCTTTTGAGTAAAATAGCATAAGAAGATTGGCAAGTCTCTGAAATTTATTTTCTTTTATCCACAAAGCTTTTTCTGGCCTTTTTTATACAGCAAAAATAAAAAGACAAAAGTGGAAAAAAAAATTATCACCAACGTCACGCATATTTCATGTAAATCAACAGTTATGCAATTATAATGAATCAAATTTGATTTAATATAATATATTTTTTCAAAATCTACAATTATTTTAATTGAAACCGTGTTTGAGGTTTGATATTATAATGGAAAGGTTAAAAATGTATTTTTAGAAAATATTATTTTAATGCTGTTAAAAAAAAGGTTTAATTATTTTAGAATTGTATAATTAAAATATATTGAATTTAATTAATTTCAAACCAATATATATATATATATATATATATATATATATATATATATATATATATATATAATGAATTGTTGTTCCAAATAATATTTTAAAAGCCATATTAAAATATATAGAATTTAATTAATTTCTAATATTTTACGAGTAGGGTTTGATTAGCACAATGGTAGGTTGAATTATTTACAACTCTGATAATCAGTACAAAAAGTTGATCCATGCTCAGTTATTTTATATCTTATAAATCAAAGCCAATTTCTGCAAATGTTCATGTTTTGCTGCTTTCTGTGGTCCATAAGTTGGGGAATGGTCGCTGACTTGCAGGTCTTGATTTGAAATGGAACCACCATATTTTAATGCTCTCATGTTTGTATTTACTTTATTTGTGATTTCCATTCCACCCCTTAGACTGTGTTTGTTTTGAAGGAAAATAATTTTACTATCCATTCCATTTATGTTCGGCTAAGAAGAAAATAGATAGAAAGGAAAATTTTTAAAGGAAAATAAATGTTAGATTCTACTCCCATTTTCTTTTCAAATTGAATGAAAGTGGGAGAAAATGTTTAAAATTGCAAAATTATCTCCTTATTTGTAGATTATTTTTTAATATTTAATGATAAAATTACAATTTTATTATTTAAAGAAATAACTTTCCTTTCAATATATATTTTCTTTCCTCTTTTCCTTCCTTCCTATTATTTTCCTTCCTTTCAATATATATAATCATTGTATTCTTTTATCTTCTTCCAATTATTTTCTTTCCTCTCATTCAAACACAATGTTATTTCTTTCTATATTAAAACAAGAAAAATTATTATTTAATCTCTCTATTTTAACAAAATTAACTATTTAATTTTCTTATTTTCAAAAATATATTAGTAGTTGTATTTTGTTACGTGTACTCTTTAGTCTTTTCATCTATTTTAAATCAAGTTTTCTTGTCAATGTATTTAAAAGAGAGATAACTTAGAAAATAGAAAGAGAATATGTAATTATATTTTTTAAATTACAGGAATTAAATGAAATTACAAACGGATGCATAAAATAGCCGTAAGGAGTTAGCAGTAAATGGAAAAAAAAATGGTAAGCAGTTGAGCTTCCTAGCTTCGTTAACTACCAACTTCTTTTTTTCTTCTTATTAGCCAAAAATATTATCATAATGGTAAAAAAGAAAGAGGGGGTGGAACAACCACAAGTTTTCATCACCACTCATCATACTTTAAAATTGGAAAAAATAGTGCAATCATATAAAATAATTTTATTTTAACCATTGATCATGGTAATCACATTATAATCAACGGCTAAAGTGCAATTATTGTACGTACAACAATTACGCTAGATAATTATTCTGAAATTTGGGCCAAATTATTCTATTGAAATAATTTTGTTTCACCAAGTCAAGTCTCCCTCTCCCCTTTTTCTCCTTTATATGGGCTTTTGAGTAAAATAGCTTAGGAAGATTAGGAAGGTTGGCAAGTCTTTGGAATTTGTTTGCTTTAATCCACAACACTTTTTCTAGCCTTTCTTATACGGCAAATTAAAAGACTAATGTGAAAAAGCGATTATTACCAACATTACACACATGTCATGTAATTAAAATAAATTTAACAATAAATTTAATTAAAATAATTGAAGTCATCAAATCCTTTTAATTTTATTAATTTATTCAAAAATTTTTATTATTTTCATTAGTTTCAGAAAATTTCGTACTGATAGAAGATTTTTTAATAATTAAAAAAATATCTAATGTTGTCTTAATTTTTAAAATTTATCTCCTTGCTTACATTTTTAAATAAATGAAAAAACTAAAAAAAAAATATAATCAAAGAAATCTAATTGCAACTTTCAAAATAACATGTATAAGAGAGAGATGAATTAATTAAAATAAAATTTTTGATTTAGTAAAATGATATTTTAATCATTTGAGAATGATTGCTAAAACTAATTAAAAAAATTAAGAGAATTAATTAATATTAACAATATAGATAAATATTTAAATTATTTTTATGAATTGAACCATCCCATTAAACTAACTGCTGACATTGAAATTAATATAAAAGTTTCAATATTAAATTGATAAAATTAAAATTGAAAAGGTTTACAAAGGTTGTGAACTTTTCTAATCATTGGGTTAATAGCAGTTGCTTCTTATGTAAGAGTTTTGAGTTTAATCTTTGACATTTCTATATTTATTCTAAATATTTTCAATGCATAATATATAATGAGCAAAGCCGATAGCTCCATCATTGAGCACTTTCCTCTTATGTATGAGGTTTTGAGATATCCTTATACATCAATTAAATATAAATTTTTTTCTGATATTTTATCATCGCTATAAATTCTACTAAAATTATATATATATATAATTTTATTTTCAGTACAAAATTGGTCAAAGCTAATGCTTCACTCATTGCAACTATGCTACAATTGATCTCAAAAATTAAAGTTTTAATCTTAAAAATATGTAATAATTTTAGAAAAATTAAATATATTAATCATAAATATTTTTGAAATAATTAATTTTTAAAATTTATTTTTATTAACATTTAAGATAATAATTTTTTAAATGGTTTTGAACTTCCAATTGTAATATTATATGAAATTATATATTTTTTTATTTTTAATTTTATGAAGGTCTAATTAATAGACCAATTAATAATTGATGGTGTAAATAATTAGAAATAATTGTCTCTTTTTCTCGCTATGATGGTGAATTATCTTAGAATAAATAAATGGAGAGACTCGAACTCAAAACCACACCATTCTCTCTACCTCAAAAGTGAAGAAAAACCAATCAAACTACCCTTAATATAATTGTTAATGTTTAATTTTGTGTAATGAATGTTAACCTATGTCACCAAACCATATGATTTTAAATATATATTTCAGTTGGCGATAGGCTAGCACCTTTGGGCTTTTTAGACCCAAGTTGTGCAATAATTTCAGTTGAGCTTCCCAGCTTTATCAACTACTTTTTCTTTTTCTTTTTTCTTTCTTTATATTAATCAAAATATTATTATAGTGATAAAAAGAAACAAAGGGTGCAACAACCACTAATTTTTCATCACCAATAGAAGTTAGTTGCACCAATCATCATATGTTAAAATTGGAGAAAATACTACAATCATGTATAATCAATGGTTAAAATAGAATTATTGTACATACAATAATTACACTAAATAATTATTCTGAAAACAGGGCCATATTATTCTATTGAAATAATTTTGTATCACCAAGTCAAGTCTCATCTCTCTCTCTCTCTTCCCTTCTTCTCCTTGGTATGGGCTTTTGAGTAAAATGGCATAAGAAAATTGGCAAGTCTTTGGAATTTATTTACTTTAATCCACAACACTTTTTGTAGCCATTTTTACACGGCACAATAAAAAGACAAATGTTCCACCTCTCATCATATGTCAAAAATGGAGAAAATTATTGAGTGCAACTATTGTATGTACAATGGAATTATTCTAACGATTGATCATGATGGATCACTTTATAATCAATGGTTAAAGTGCAATTGTTGACTATTATATGGGTTTTCGAGTCAAATAGGAGTTTGGCAAGTTTATGGAATTTGAGTAAAACGATTGTCACTAATATTACGCATATTTCATATAAACCAACGATCACGTAATTATAATGAATCAAATTTAATTTAATATAATATATTTTTTTTCAAATTCTACAATTATTGCATGCCATGTCTCGGGTTTGATATTATGATGGAAAGGTTAAAAATGTATTTTTATAAAACATTATTTTTAATATTGTTGAAAAAAATGGTTTAATTATTTTATAATTTTATAATAAAAATGTATTGAATTTAATTAATTTCAAATCAATTTTTAATATTCATTATATATTGAATTCATGTTCTCAACAATAATCTAAATACCATGTTAAATAAATTTTATATATTTGATACGTATTGAACATATTTTCACACGCCAAAATTTTTTAAAATTATTTAATTTTGACATTCTTCATTTTTATTTTTATTTTTATTTTTTTACCATACTATTTCTCTTGAATTAATTAATGAAACAACATCCTAACACTTTGAGCTTTCTCTAGACACCCAGTTGTATAATAATTTGAGTTGAGTTTCGTAGCTTGATCAAGTAAATGTTCCAACACACATCATGTCTTGAACTACTTGCTTTAGTCAAGTCTTGTGTGGCCTACCCATAAACAATTTTTCTTGCCTTTTTCATGTGGAAAAGTAAAGGAATTAGTTTGCTTTATCTGAGTCAAGTCTCGAGTGGAAGTGTGAATGTAATATGTACTGCCCAGCAACACTTTTTCTTGCTTTCTTTATAAGGCAGAATAAGTGACTTTATTGTTCATGGAAAATAATGCCATTTTGATTATGAATCTAACATAATAGGATTGAACCATTGGGCTAATAGCTCGATCGTTGAGCACTTGCTTGTTAGTTTGAAATCAATTTATTTGATTCGGAATTAAACCCAAACGACTAATTAATTGAAATGCAAAAATATAAAAACTGAAATAAGCCATAGTTACGAAAAGAATCGAACAAAATCAAATCAAGTCTCCTCTCTCTTTCTCACTCTCTTTCCTTCTTCTCCTTTATATGGGCTTTTGAGTAAAATAGCATAGGAAATTTCGCAAGTCGTTGGATTTTGTTTGCATTAATCCACAACACTTTATATAAACTAATGTTAACGCAATTATAATGAATCAAATTTAATTTAGTATAATATATATTTTTTCAAAATCTATAATTACTGAGTAGAATCACAAACACTTAAAATAAAGTGTTTTCTCTGTACTGCAAACTTGAGATTATCATGAAAAGGTTTTTTAGAAAATATTTTTTTAAATATTATTGAAGATTTTGTTTAATAATTATTTCACAATTTTATAATTAAAATATATCAAATTTAATTTCAAATTAATTTTTATTATTCATTATAATTAATTTATTTAATGAATTGCTTTTAACAATATTAAATAAATTTTTATGCATTTAAAATGTGTTGAACACATTTTCATACACGTCAAATTTTTTTAAAATTATTTAATTTTGACAACATGGTTGGAACACGACGTCCTCTTTTTTCTGTTTATTTTTATTTTTCTTATCATATTAACTATTATATATATATATATATATATATATATATATATATATATATATATATATATATATAATTTATAAGATTAGTTATTAAGTAGTTGTTATTATTCATAAAAATATAATTTTAAAATTTGAAATAATTAATTTATATTTTTTTATACATTGGAAAGTAATAATGTTTAATTCAAGTTTATTTATTTATTTACTTTAAACCCTTTTTCTTGCCTTTCTTTGTAAGGCATAATGGAAGACTTTGCATTACAAAATTTCATCTTAACATCCCTAACGATTGGGTCAAAGTTAATGCTTCAGTCATTGCAACTATGCTACAGATGATCTCAAAAATTAAAATTTTAATCATAAAAATTTGTGGTAATTTAAAAATTAAATATGTTAATTATAAATATTTTTGAAATGATCAATTTTTAAAATTTATATATTTTTATTAACATTAATAATAATAATTTTTTAAAAATGATTTTGAATTTCTAATTACTATACAACTCAACTCAACTCAACTCAACTAAGCCTTTATCCCAAAAATTTGGAGTCGGTTATATGGATTCGTTTTCTCCACTCTAAACGATTTTGGGTTAAATCCTCAGAAATGTGTAATGCTTCTAGGTCATGTTGTACTACTCTCCTCCAAGTCAATTTTGGTCTACCCCTTTTTTTCTTTCTATCCTCTAACCTAATGTGCTCTACTTGTCTAACTGGAGCCTCCGTATGTCTACGCTTCACATGACCAAATCACCTCGATCTCCGTTCTCTCAACTTATCTTCAATTGGCACCACTCTTACATTTTCTCTAATACTCTCATTACGGACTTTATCTAGTCTAGTATGGCCACTCATCTACCTTAACATTCTCATCTCTGCAACTCTTATCTTAGACGCATACGACTCTTTCAGTGCTCAACACTCACTACCATATAACATAGCCGATCGTATGGCTGTACGGTAAAATTTTCCTTTCAACTTATTGGGAATCTTACGATCACATAAAACTCCCGTGACACGTCTCCACTTCAACCATCCGGCTTTAATCCTATGACTAACATCCTCCTCACATCCCCCATCTACTTGAAGGACTGAGCCTAGATATTTAAAGTGATTACTTTGGGACAGTACCACTCTATTCAAACTAACTCCTTCCCTATCACCAGTTTGGCCTTCACTGAACTTGCAATGCATGTATTCTGTCTTCGTTCTACTTAACGACGAGACCTCATTAGGTAGATAAAAAGACTTGAACTCGAGACCTCGTTATTCCCTCTACCTTAAAGATTAAAAAAAATCAATCAGATTGCCCTTGATTGGCATGAAACTATAATTTTATATGTCACCAAATCTATATGATTTTAAATGTATATGTCAGTTCGCAATCTCATTTTTCAGTATTTTATAGACCCAGGTTGTATAATAATTTGAGTTGGCAATATATATATATATATATATATATATATATATATATATATATATATATATATATTTGGATATAGAAAGGAAATCTTGAAAGGAAAGTTATTTTTTGAAATAATCGTTGTATTCTTTTATCTTTCTCCAATTATTTTCTTTCCTTTCATCTAAATATAGAGATTATTTCTTTCTATATTAAAACAAGTAAAATTACTATTTAATCCTTTTATTTTAATAAAATTAGCAATTTAATCCTCTTATTTTCAAAAATATATTAGTCGTTGTATTTGTTCCATCTACTTTTTAGTCTTTCCATTTAGTTTAAATTAAGTTTTCTATTTGTCAATTTAAAAGAGAGATAAATTACTATTATGAGAACTAAATAGTTCAAGATTTAGAAAATAAAAAGAGAGTATATAATTGTATTTTCAAATTACATGAATTGAATGAAATTATAAACCGACACCTAAAATTACTATAACGACTAAGCAATATATGGAACAAAAATATAGAGAATAACTAATATATTTTTCAGAATAGAGAACCAAATTGTAATACCCTCATCATAGGTAGTCCATACGTTCTACTGTTCCGATAACTAACATCTGTTCGGACAACCAGAATGTCTGAAACTACACTTAAACTAGGGTAAGAAGACATAAATTGATGAAATAATGACCAAGAAAAATTAAGGGAAAATAAAAGGAATAAAATGTAACTAGGTTAAAGGAGCCGGAACCACGGCGATGGGTGACCGTACCGGGAAGTTACTGCATAGACAATTGACGATCCCAAACCTACGAGAAACCCTAGAAAATAATTTTCGAGACTTAATTAAAGGTGTACTGAGGTACAAATGACATTGAAAATATCAAAAAAATTTAGTTAATTGGTACAGGTAAAAATAAAAATGAAATAGACAATATAAAATTAAAGGAACCGTCGGATCAGGGATTTAGTCGGTATTACTGAAAAAGTTTGACTATAACCCAAGAGAGGCATTTTGGTCATTTGACACCTAGAGTTGACTTTTGACCTAAATGTCCATTAAAATAAGTGATATTTAAATTTTGAAAATCCCACAAAAATATGAAACTATATGTAATGTAATTAAAAGAAACATAAGGGGGAATTATTAGGAATATTAAAACTTTAAGTATTGAAATGAATAAATTAATTTTAGCAGAGCATAAATAGGCATAAGATGACAAACTTAACCCACTCAACTTCATCTTCTTCCTAAGCTCTCTCTCATGGCCGAATTCTTCTTCCATTCTTGCTCCATGAATGTTCATCTTTCAAGCTTATAATTCCTTTCATTTTCAGCATAAAACCATAAGTTCACTTGACTAAAATTAGTCACCACACATTGGGAAGTTTATAGGCAGCCAAGAAAAGAAGAAATTTTGAAGTTTTTACAAGGTTGAGAAGCTGCCATTAAAGGTTAGTGCAAGTTTTCTTCTCCTTTTCTTGTTAAATCTTAAATTGAGGTTGAAATGAGTGAGTATGACATGAAATTGGAAGAAAATGATTAGTAGTTTAGAACCCTAGATTTCGACAGCTTTGAAAATATGAGAGTTTAATGTTTTCATGCATGTAAATGGTGTTTGGTGATGTTAATGGATGTTTAGATGAAGTTATATATGTGAGAAATTGATTGCATGTGTATATTGTGATTGACAAATTGGAGTTAGGGTTTTGACCTAACTATTGGAGACTTTGTGTAATTGTTGAAATTTGATTGTGTTGAGATGAATTGATGATGTTAGAAGTGCCATGAATGTCAATTTGTAGTTTGGGAGTTGGAGGAAATGAAATTTGGAAGTGTACTTTTCCATGTAGGTTGAGACTTTGAAAATCTAGTGAATATTTTGAGCCATAACTGAAATTGTGTTGCTCCAATTGGTATGAGGCCAATTGGAGATGAAACTAGACCTAAAATGCTCCATTTTCCATGAAGAAACCATGCCCAAAGTCTGCCCAGAACTTGACCAAATTATTGTTCCAATCCGAATGACCAAATAGTGAACCGGGAAAAATGACCAAATGAACAGTACACATTCATTTGGCCATAACTCCCTCTAAACAGGTCCAAATGACTTGAATTTTATACCATTGGAAAGCTTAGATATAGGACTACAACTTTCATGAGGACTACAGAGCCCAGAAATGCCTTAAACCTAACCAAATTGTTGGCCCAAGTTAAGTCACCAAAACTGTCCAGAACCATATTACCCAGAAATTACTAGACATAGGCTTACTTGACCAGTTTTGGCAAAGAGGTCATAACTTGGTCTACAGAAATCCAAATGCAATGAAATCAGTGGCAAAATTTCCATAAGACATCAATCTACAATATTGGTATTTTGATCAAAACCCAGAAAGCAAGGGAACTAGATCAATTGGCTAGGTCAATTTAGTATGCAAATTCTGGAAATTGCCTAAATGACCACTCGACCCCAGAATGGTCTTTTAGTCATATCTCCCACTAGAAAACTCCAATTGGGATGAGCCATAGTGATCTGGAAACCTAAGAAATAGGGCTGCAAAGGAAGTTTGGGCCCTCAAAATGTGAACTTCTGGCATGTGGATGGCCATTTTTTTTTTTCACAAGTTTTAGAGATTTCCTTTTTCATCTTTTTCACATATTTGATCACAGGGTGCAACTACATTGCAATTTCACCTTAAGCACTTTATGCATTTTGTTCCAAATAGCTTGTGATACCACTGCTAACAAATTTTTGATACATATGGTGCAGAAGGGGAAGTGCTAGTGCAACCACTTATGAGAACCTTGAGAGGGAGCTTTGATGGCTTTTTTTTTTGGTAATATATATGGTGGTTTTGTTTATTTTTCCGTTAGTCCTAGTTTAGTGCATTAATCAAGCTTTAAGAATTTTTTTTTTAAAATTAGAGCACTATGGTTCTTCTCATAGTTGTCCAATAGTTTTTATGTCTGCAGAATCAGAATTTTTGAAGATATTAGTTAGAGAAAATAATGTTGGCAATTTCCTGAGCCAATACAACATTGTTAGACACATAATTTTGGTGATTTTTTTTTTCTCCATTATGCATCTAAAACATCTTTCTTTCTCTTTATGTGAAGTTGATAAGTTATGAGTGAAAGCAGAGAAGAGAAGAGAATTAGGGAGGGATGAAAGAGATAGATGGGGACATTTCTAGATGTATTGCTTTCCAAATTTCTACTGCTTAATTCACTTTGTTTGAGTGTTTGTTTTTTCCTCCATTTAGTCTCTTATGCTTTTAAGTCAACAAAAAAATGGTAAGAAAAAAATTTTGGGTAGCCCTTTGACTTTGATGAAAGTATATGTAATGTGACTGCACAATTGGCAATACTCCCCTTCCAAGGTCCAACAATGAGGGCATTGGATCTGTTAGAGCTGTAAGAGTTTTCTTAGAGACTCAAAAGTCAAAGATATTTTGTATGTTAACTTTAGTTAGTATAATGTTTGGTATAAAGGAGTGATAATGCAGAATTTATAGAGTAAATTCTGAAAAGTAATTCTGCAGTAGGTATGGCTCATGTACTGCTTTTGTAATGTGTCTCCTATACAAGGAGCTTTATGTTAATGAAATTGTGTGAGTGCAGATGTTCAATTTCAGAAAACTTATGTTTAGTTCTCTCTTTTTATGCTCAATAATTTAACAGGATCAGTAACATAGTGTTAAAAGCTTATGTATCATGATATAAAATATCAGCATCTATCTGATCATGTAAAAGTTACCATAATATAAGGTTTCGTATAAAGGTGAAGAAATGGCTAATCCGTTCAGGTTGATTGAATTCTTCACCAAAAGGATGTTCAAAGTATTATCAGGATTAGCTTATGTTTTGTGCTTTATCTTATGTTTTTTTTTTCTCTGCCAGGTTTTTTCACTTAATATGATGCATTTGGAACTGGGTGTATGGGGAAGCCTGATGGCTGGGATTAGCTTATTGGAATGATTTCCATTAGCACTAAAAATATCTGTATCTCTACCATAGTTGTTGAATGATTCAACAGCAGCTGATTAGGATTGAATCATCTCACACAAGAAATAGGAGGATTTTTGTATCTATTTATTCTAATTGCTGTATTTGCTGAATATAATTGTGACTTTATGTCGGTTATGTCAGATGATATGGAACGGTTGTTGGCGGTAATAAAACTCATAAATTCTGTTTTAGAGTTTATTTAATAACTTTTACCTTGGCATGCCTATGAAGCACAAAGGTTTACAATTGTCTTTGTTCTGTCAGTCAAACTAATTGGAAGTTACAATATGATTGGATCATTTTTATGAAAAAGGGTTATGATGAGGAGCCACCATTAGACTTCAAAATTGATCATGAAGGTATTTGGTCATCATTTGGATGTTTCTCATTCATGTGTTGTATCTATTCATTATATTGGCAGATATCCCACCTCTGTGTTAAATCCTGCTCTTCTTATATTGGCAATTGATCATGTTGGATTTGACTTGTACAGAGTGTATGAGTTTTACGTACAATGGTTGCATCTAATAAATTCGTTTTTTGTTCTAACATATTGTAGGTTCCATTTGAAGAAGGAAACCTGGATTGTCAATTAAATACCTAGTCCATGCTAATTACGAACCTTTCTTGGATCTGAAGAGAACTTTATTGAAAGCGTAGAGCAGAGCATCAGAATACAAAATATCCCCTAGCTAGCTAACAGAGCTTAAGCTAACCAATCCTCGAATTTTACAAAATGAAACAGATATTTGCAAAAAGAAACAGATATGAAAAGAGTATAAAGCTAGGAGATGATTGTCACATTAGCTTGAATGTAGACTAAGCTTGTAGATGCAGACTTACACTTAAAGATTGACGCCATAGACAAGGAGAATTCGACATATGACTACTCTGTGATGGCAGGTGATCCTGCCATTGATGTATCTCTTTTCAGATTAAGGTTGAAAGCTGCCTGATGGAGGATCCATCTTCAAGCGCAGCAGCAAGAGTTACACTATTGATGGTGCTGAGGCGAATAAAGAGGAAATTAAGGCTGGACAAGAAAAGGCCATGGAAGCCTTTGTAGGAATATTCAGGCTATGATAGATTGAGGGCTCAAACGCCAACGCTCCAATAATAAAAATTTAAATTTTTAACACAATGTTTTATATTTAAATTGTGCAAAGATCGAAAATTTGAGATTATAGAAAATACAGAGCTATTCAAATTTTGATTTACTACAAGGAATTTTCCTGCGACATGAGAATTAATTTCAAGCAAATTATTATTTATAGCTGGGTGTATGGCCTCATCTCATACACCCAACCATTCAAAAACTTCCACAAGCAAACATTTATTTTATTTTCATGATCAAATTTCATTTTATCATCAAATAATTAAGAATTAAAGTTTGAATATTGCAGAATGAGTTTAAAAAAAAATGCTAAATGTAATTTATCTTAATTTCATTTTTAGACAAATATTCAAACTTACAGTACTATAAATCTTGAGCAGGCTTGCAGAGTGACTACTTCTCATTCAAGAAATGAACAGCACACCAGAGTACATAGGAAGTTGCAAAGTCAACAAGCTATGTTTATAGCTCATCTAACTGACTGACAGAAACAAGTAATAAATGATGATCTGCAATCAGCTTCAGCTCATTATTCTGCAACCTTCCCAGCTTACACAACTACAACACAAACTCAGCTGACTCATAGCAGACCCATGGTTTCTAAAGTACATAGCAGACCCAGGCTTCAATAGCATCTAAACACAAAAGGAATATTGTCCACCAGAAAATAGTAGAAGTTGGTGAGGCTCAACTCTATCATATAGAACCATGCTCTTCGCCAATGTGGATTTATGTACAAAACGGCTGCTATGGTCAACAACACTATGGCATAAGAAATCAGAAAACTCACATGGAAAGCATCAATGTCCACAAAGCCACCATCCTTTTTATGATATTTTTTATCCTCCTCCGAAAATCTTGGCATTATTGATGAAGAAAAGCAACTTTTAGACAGTGGAGGTCCACAAAGGAAAGGGTTTCCCTCATAGCTACTATTCTCGAATGTCGCAAATTGCGCAACCATCTCAGGTGTCCTGCCAGATAAATTGTTGTGCGCTACACTGAAGACTGCTAGAAAATTTAGTTGAGTGAGTTGAGGGATTTTGCCATTCAAGTTGTTATAGGAAAGATCCAAGCTCTCAATTTGCGTTAGGTTTGAAAATGATTGTGGAATCAATCCCGTCAACTTGTTATGGGACAGGTTTAACAGCTGGATTTTGTCAAGATTTCCTATTTCAACAGGAATTTCACCTGTCAAATTGTTGCAGGACAGATCGAGTCCTGACATGAGCCTGAGAATGCTTCCTTGGAAATAACGCAATGCATTCTTTGTTGTAACCTCCAAAGGTTGAGTCATAGAACCTATAGGAGGACGCAAGTACCTAATTCCGTCACCAGAATACCTACGAAGGCTTATGCAAGGGGGAACAGGACCAGAAAGATTATTATTAGAAAAATCAACCAATCTTAATTTGAACAAGTGGCACAACTGAATTGGTATTTCACCTTCAAGTCTATTATAACCCAAAAGAAGATAGGTCAATGTTGAAAAATTGCCAATCCATTCTGGAATCCTTTTAGTGAAATCGTTGTGACTAAGATCCAATATTTTTAATTCAGAACAACCATAAAATGCATTCGTCAACGGTCCTTGTAGCCTATTTTTTGATAGATAAACTTCACTGATCCATGGAGGGACAAAGCTAGATGGCAGGTTTCCAAAGAAACTGTTCTCTGACAGATCCAAGATATTAAGAGAAGTTATATTCCCTATCCAACCAGGGATGCTACCAAAGAGACGATTATAACTCACGTCCAACATTTTCAACATTGTGCAATTACTTATGCTATATGGGATACTTCCAGTGAATTGATTGCCATCCAACAATAATCGAATCAATTCTTTGCAAGTAGCCTGCTTTGGGAATATCTGGCCTTGCAAATTGTTGTTTGAAAGAATGAGATGACCCAATGAATTGCATCCAACAATCAAGTCTTGGGGTATTATGCCTGATAGTCGATTGTTGGACAAGTCTAATTCTGTCAGTTGACTCATTTTGCCAAATGATGAAGGAATGCCACCAGTGAGACCATTTCCAGACAAGTTTAGAAAATTTAAACTTGGAAAACATACTCCAATTTCTGTTGGAATAGAGCCATTGAAGTAGTTGTCAGAGATGTCTAAGTCTGAAAAATACACATGGGAATGAATTGGCAATTGGAGAGGCCCCGAAAGAGAAGAGTTGTGCAAGTAAAGTGTGTATAATTTTGTGTTGTTCCTGATCAACCAATGTGGAAACTCTCCCTTCATTTTAATATTTGACATATCAACATATTCTAATTTATGCTGATAGTAGAAGAACTTGGGAAACACTCCGCCATCTCCTTGACCTGACAAATCTAGGGTCCGTAGTTGAAATTTTGGTGTCAGAGTAGGCACATCTATATCTGCATATATTTCATTCTCATAACAATCCAAGTGCTTGAGCTTTGAAAGGTTGAAAAATGGCAGAAGAGAGATTGGGATTTGGAGCAGGTTCCATGAAAGATCTAATGTGTGCATGGATGTGAGGTTACCCAGGGGAGACAAGGAGATATTTCCGATGAAGTGATTGGAAGATAGATCTAACAGTTGAAGGGATGTTAAATTTGCTAGACATAAAGGTAAAGTGCCACTGAGATCATTGTTGCTCATATATAGCCTTTGAAGATGTTTTAACTCGCATAAACCTAAAATTATTTATGTGAAAAGTGTTAGTACAAATCTAAAATGTGTCTATCAAATATCAATTTGTGAGGGTTAATTATGGTAAAAAAGACATTCTAAGTTTTACTTTCAAATATATTTTCATTTTTAGAAATGTATAAACAAGTAATTTGAAATTTTTGAAAGACTAGTAAGGGACTATGTTTATTTTTTATTTATTTTTTTTTTTATAAAATGATATACTAAACTTTATTAAAATGTCTTAAGTCTGCAAATAATATAAAAATTTTAAAAATTATTTTATTTATTGCATACTACTGCATCAATATAATTATTAACATAAAAAAAATATCTTTAAAATTGATATCAATTTGTCAAATATTCAAGTGACTTTACATGTAATTTTCTTTTTT
This sequence comes from Hevea brasiliensis, assembly GCF_030052815.1. Taxonomy (NCBI): domain Eukaryota; kingdom Viridiplantae; phylum Streptophyta; class Magnoliopsida; order Malpighiales; family Euphorbiaceae; genus Hevea; species Hevea brasiliensis. The sequence goes on from NC_079505.1 coordinate 11,743,444, forward strand.
CTTAAAAAAAGTGTGTGTGTGTGTGTATATATATATATATTATACTTTGGACATCTTAGCAAAGGAGGGTTGTATTTTATTGTTCATATTAGCCTACAGGGCTTAAGGCTAGTCTATATGCACACACAGTTACTTGTAACAAATTGCTTCACTAGTGAATACAATTATGTTTTGTGATATAATAGAGAAAATATGTAATATTTAATTTATGGAATTGGAATCTATATTGAAAATACAATAAAAAACAACAACCAGGACCACCCAACTATTAATGCATGTATCAAACTTTGTTTTAACTGGCATACCTCTTGAGTCCACAACTTTGGTAATTCGATTTCTTCGTAGGCTCAGTACCTTTAAGTTGCCCAAAGCATCCAATTCTAGATATAAGAAGAAGTAAAACAAATCCTATATAATTAGCATGTTCATCTAATAATTGCGGAATTTTATTGAGTTTGTAAGAGAACTAGAAATAATATTTTATAAATAAATAAATAGAAAGAAAAAGAGAAAGTGAAACTCACTTTGAATATCGAATGTTCCTCTCAATCCACATTCATCCAGATGTAATTCTTTTAAAGATGAAAGATCACCAATGGATGATAGGGTACTATTGCCGAAGTCATTAAGACTTAAATCAAGAAATTCCAAATTGCTAAGTTTTGATAGTCCTTCAATTGTGCACCAAAGCAGTTCTAGTTAGTGACTTTACATGTAATTTTCTTTTTTCTTAAAAAAAGTGTGTGTGTGTGTATATATATATTATACTTTTAAATTTTTTAATATATATTATTTATTTATTTTATAATATTAAATTTTTATTATTGTAAAATAAATATTTTCTTAAATAATTATTCAATTTTAGTCATAGAAAGTTAGAGTATAGCTTTGTTTATAAAAAAAAAAAAAAGAAGGTCATTATTTTTAACGGTTGAAAAAGAGTAATTTTATTATGACGGAAAACTTAAAATTTATCTCTTCAAAGGTTTAATTAAATTATTTTTCAATTTTCTTAAAAAGTTCTTTTTGCAAATTACCTTAATTTTTCACAAGTGAATAACTCAAGAATCTGCAAATTTTCAAGTCTCTATAGTCCTCCACAAGCAAAATAAAAAAAAAAAATGGTTAAAATTTGTGCTTCAATAAGATTGAAAAATAAATAAAAGGAGACCTTGAAAAATTATAATATAAAAATATCACAATTTGAGCTAACCTTGAAAATTAGTTATATTTTCCAATCTGTTGTCGATCAATGTTAAAGATTTTAAAGATGAAAATACACTTAGAAGTGGTATGATGCTCTTGTTGAAGTTGTTGGATGACAAATCAAGAAACTCCAAATTTTCGAGTCCTGATAGTCCTTCACAAGTCATAAAAGAGTATCGGTTAAAGTTTTACTTGAAAATTGAAAATAAATAAATAAGTAAAAGGAAAATCCTGATCAATTATAATAAAAAGATATCACAATTAGAGCTAACCTTGAATACCACTTTCCAATCTATTGCCGGCTAATTTTAATGATTTTAAAGATGGAAAGATGCGTAAAAATGGTATGATGCTATCACCGAAGTTGTTGAATGACAAATCAAGAAACTCCAAATTTTCAAATCCTGATATTTCTTCACAAGTCATAAAAGAGTATCAGTCAAAGTTCTACTTGAAAATTGAAAATAAATAAATAAGTAAAAGGAAAATCCTGATCAATTATAATAAAAAAATATCACAATTAGAGCTAACCTTGAATGCCACTTTCCAATCTATTGCGATCTAAATTTAATGATTTTAAAGATGGAAAGATGTGTAAAAATGGTATGATGCTATTGTTGAAGTCGTTGGATGACAAATCAAGAAACTCCAAATTTTGAAGACTTGATAGTCCTTCAAAAGTCATAAAAGAGTGTTAGTCAAGTTTGTGCTTGAAAATTGAAAAATAAGTACATAAATAAATGGAAAATCCTCAAAAAGCAGAACAAGGAAACATTTTAAGTTGAGCTAACCTTGAATATCAGTTACACTTTCCAATCCAGTGTAGGACAAATTTAATGATTTTAAAGATGAAAGATGGCCAATAGATGATACAATGCTCTTGTTAATGAACACGTTACTTTCTAAATCAAGAAACTCCAACTTGCTGAGCTTTTCTAATCTTTGAAAACCTGCATCATAAGAGGTAGGTGCCGAGTTAGATTTATTTATTATTTATTGTCTTCGAGTTGTTAAAAAAAAAAAACTTAATTATCTTTCAATCATAAAACTATGAAAATATCTAAATAATAGTTTCAAACTACTTTTTGTTTTCTTAACAATAACTAAAATTAAAGTGTCATTAGCAGCTTTTAACAAATATTAGAAAAAAAAAACTTAAAATATTATGAAACAAAAGGTGTATTAGTTATTGCATAATTATACGATAATGCGAGACAAATTAATATTCTACCTTCATTCTCAACACAATCAATAATATAATAGCATCGTAAGCTAAGACTCGTCAATTCTTGAAAAGGAAGAAACGAAGAGGCATTGAAGCACCATTCTGTAAAGTACCAAATATCGCCCCGAATACTGAGTTTGGAAACTCGTCCAGTGGTGGAGCTGCAGTGAATATTTTCCCATTTACAACAGTCATCGGTGTATAATCCCCAAGAAGAGAGTGACATGCGTTCAGGATAATTGAAAGAAGCCTTGAGTTGCAAAAGAGCATTTCTCTCATTCTCCAAACAACCATCACAGCTCCACCATCCCTCTAATAATGAAGCTATTACCAAAGCAACCAACAGCTGCTTAATTAGCCTCATTTCAGTACTTGTATGCGAAATATAAACAATTATTTCTCTTCAATTACGCAATGAAGCAACAGCCTAGCACCTTTGGGCTTTTATAGACCCATGTTGTGTAATAATTTCAGTTGAGCTTCCTTGCTTCATCCACTAGTTTTTCTTTTCTTTTTTCACCCAGTCAAGTCTCCTCCCTTCTTCTCCTTTATATGGGCTTTTGAGTAAAATAGCATAAGAAGATTGGCAAATCTCTGGAATTTATTTGCTTTTATCCACAACGCTTTTTCTGGCCTTTTTTATACGGCAAAAATAAAAAGACAAATGTGGAAAAAAAAATTATCACCAACGTCACGCATATTTCATGTAAATCAACAGTCACGCAATTATAATGAATCAAATTTGATTTAATATAATATATTTTTTCAAAATCTACAATTATTTTAATTGAAACCGTGTTTGAGGTTTGATATTATAATGGAAAGGTTAAAAATGTATTTTTAGAAAATATTATTTTAATGCTGTTAAAAAAATGGTTTAATTATTTTAGAATTGTATAATTAAAATATATTGAATTTAATTAATTTCAAACCAATATATATATATATATATATATATATATATATATATATATATATATATAATGAATTGTTGTTCCAAATAATATTTTAAAAGCCATATTAAATAAATTTTTATGCATTTGATACTTGTTGAACATATTTTCACTCGCCAAAACTTTTTAAAATTATTTAATTTTGACAAATGTCTTGTTTATTTTTATTTTTATTATTTTTTATAATATTAACTATTTATCTTGAATTAATTAATGAATGCAACATCCTAACACTTTAAGCTTTTTATAGACCCAGGTTGTATAATAATTTGAGTTGAGCTTCCTAGCTTGATCAACTACTTGGCAAATGTTGCACCACTCATCATGTCTTGAACTGCTTGCTTTAATAGAGTCAAGTCTTGTGTGGCCTGCCTAGAAACAATTTTTCTTGCCTTTTTTTTACGGCAAAATAAAGGAATTAATTTGCTTTTTCTAAGTCAAGTCTCTAGTGGAAGTGTGAATCTAATACATACACTTTTTCTTGCCTTCTTTATACGGCAGAATAAATGACTTCTTGTTCATTGAAAATGATGCCATTTTGATTATGAATCTAAGATAAGATAATAGGATTGAACCATTGGGCTAATAGCTCGATGGTTGTGCACTCGCTTGTGAGTTTGAAATCAATTGGTTCAATTCAGAATCAAACAAAAATAACCAATTAATTGAAATGAAAAAAATATAAAAATTGAAACATGCCGTGGTAATGAAAGGAATTGAACTGAATCAATTCTATTATTTCAACTTAATTTTTTGATTTTGACCTTCTCTTTTCACTTCCCTACATTTGCCTCACTTTCTTGGATAACTCTCCTATCAATATTTTCTTTCTATATCCAAATATATATATATATATATATATATATATATATATATATATATATATATATATATATATATATATATATATATTCCATTTAATTGTTGTATTCTTTTATCCTTCTCCAATTATTTTTCTTTCCTGTCATCCAAACGTAATGGTTATTTTCTTCTATTCCAAATATGATTATTTTGTGATTACTTTATTAATATATAATATTTGAATAGTTTGTTATATTAAAATATATTTTAATTAATAAAAATAAATTTTTAGTATAAAGTTTCAACTAAAAATGAATATAAAATATATTTTATATAAAAAAAAAAACTAAATATACAATTTAAATTAAAAGACTATTTTGTTAATTAAATAAAATTTTAAAGACTATTTTATTAATTAAATAAAACTTTATAGACTATATTATAATTTATCGTTAACTTTTTTAAATCCAATTTAATACTTTAATTACAACTGTGATAGCTAATTATGATTCAGCTATGATACATACAAAATAAAATTTTGACTATAATCATGAATACTCTAAAAATTTTAAGTTTTTTTTTTTTTTAATTTTAGATTTTTTTTATAAGATATATCTTTCATCAACCACTTTTTCTTTTTCTTTTTTTTTTCTTTTTATTAGCTAAAAATATTATCATAATGATAAAAAGAAACCGAAGGTGCAACGACCACCAGCTTTTCATCAACTGTTGTACCACCCGTCATATGTTAAAACTAGCATAATATCTACACTATTTATGAATAATTTATAATTTTTATTTTTTAATTTATTTTTTAATTATGTTTTAAATAAGATAAATTGTTATTATTATTAATATTGATCATGATAATCACATTATATAATCAACAGTAAAAATGTAATTATTATACATATAACAATTACACTAGATAATTATTCTGAAAACTGGGCCATATTATTCTATTGAAATAATTTTATTTCACCAAGTCAAGTCTCCTCTCTCTTTCCCACTCTCTTCCCTTCTTCTCCTTTATATGATCTTTTGAGTAAAATAGCATAAGAAGATTGGCAAGTCTTTGGAATTTATTTACTCTAATCCACAACACTTTTTGTAGCCTTTTTAATACGGCAAAATAAAAAGACAAATGTTCCACCTCTCATCACACGTTTAAAATGGAGAAAATTATTGAGTGCAACCATTGTATGCACAATGGTATAGTTCTAATCATTGATCATGATGGGTCACTTTATAATCAACGGATAAAGTGCATTTGTTGACTATTATAGGGGCTTTTGAGTAAAATAGCATAGGAAGATTGGCAAGTCTTTGGAATTTGTTTGCTTTATAACCGAGTCAAGTCTCCTATGGAAGGGTGAAGCTGATATGGACTGCCCAGCATCACTTTTTCTTGGATCTTTAACACGGCAAAATAAAAGAATTTGTTTGCTTTAACTAGGTCAAGTCTTGTGTGCAAGTGTGAATCTGATATGGATTACCAACAACACTTTTTCTTACCCTTCTTATAAGGCAGAATAAAAGACTTTGTTGTTTGTGGAAAATAATGCCATTTTGATTATGAATCTAAGATAACAGGATTCAATCACTGGACAAATAGCTCCATAGTTGAGCACTTGCCTCTTAATATAAGAGGTTTTGAGTTTATGTAATTTCTAACAACTCTATTTATTTTAAATATTTTCAATGCATAAAAATAATCATGAGGAGCAAAATCATATAACATATATTACGAATTTACTATTGAAATAAGCATGATATTGCAAGATATCCTATACATCAATTAAATATGAATTTTTATTTAATATTGTGTCATCACAATTCTAGAGATTGAGTTTATTATGAATTATATATATATATATAGAAATTCAGCAGAAAGAATAAAAAAAAATAAAAAAAAAAGATGAAGAAGGAAGAAGATTAGAAGAACCAGAGAGCCTTGAGCAAGAAGAGAGTTATTATTCAATCATAGATAGCATATTACAGAAGGTTCAATCCCTTGCATAAAGATTACAATCAGCTCCTCTCTCTAACTGTTTAACAGCTCAACAACTGCTCTAACAGCTTAACAACTACACTAATCAATATATTTATCCCCAAAAAAAAAAAAAAAAATCCACCACCAATCAACATTAGACTGAAACAAGCTCTCAATGGAATCTCTGCTAATTGAACTGAACTCTGCAATCAGCTCCAGCTCATTATTCTGCAACCATCCTAGCTTACTCAAACTAGGACATAAACTCAGCTCACTCATCATGGTTGAATGCTTTTAAAGTACATAGCAGACCCAGACTTCAATAGCATCTAAACCAAAAAGGAATATTGTCTACCAGAAAATAGTAGAGGTTGGTGAGGCTCAACTCTATCATATAGAACCATGCTCTTCGCCAATATGGATTTATGTACAAAATGGCAGCCATGGTCAACAACACTAAGGCATAAGAAATCAGAAAACTCACATAGAAAGCATCCATGTCCATAAAGCCACCATCTCTTTTATGATCTTTTTTATCTTCCTCTGAAACTCTTGGCATTATTGATGAAGAAAAGCAACTTTTAGACAATGGAGGTCCGCAAAGGAAAGGGTTTCCCTCATAGCTACTATTGTCAAATGTCGCAAATTGTGCAACCATCTCAGGTGTCTTGCCAGATAAATTGTTGTGTGCTACACTGAAGACAGCTAGCCAATGTAGTTGAGTGAGTTGAGGGATTTTGCCATTCAATTTGTTGTAGGACAGATCCAAGCTCTCAATTCGCTTCAAGTTTGAAAATGATTGCGGAATCAATCCTGTCAAACTGTTATGGGACAGGTTTAACACCTGGATCATGCTAAGATTTCCTATTTCAGCAGGAATTTTACCTGTCAAATTGTTGCAGGACAGATCGAGCCCTGATATGTACTTGAGAATGCTTCCTTGGAAGTAATACGATATACTCTTTGTTGTAAACTCCAAAGGCTGTTTCATATAAGCTGGAGATGAAGCCATATACGGATTTGTGCCAACTTCTTCTTGCCTAACCTTATTGCTAGCAGCGGTTATGCAAGGGAGGACATGGCCAGAAAGATTATTATTAGAAAGATCAACCAAGCTTAATTGGCCTAAGTTGCACAACTGAATTGGTATTTCACCTACAAGATTGTTATAACCCAAAAGAAGATAGCTCAATTTTGGAAACTTGCCAATCCAATCTGGAATCCTTCTAGTGAAATAGTTGCGACTAAGATCCAATGTCATTAATTCAGAACAATTGTAAAATGCATTTGTCAGTGGTCCTTGTAGCCTATTATTTGATAAATAAACTTCTCTGATCTGTGGAGGGACAAAGCTAGATGGTAGGGTTCCAGAGAACTTGTTCTCTGATAGATCCAAGACTCGAAGAAAAGTCATATTCCTTATCCAACCAGGAATGCTACCAAAGAGATGATTATCACTCACATCCAACATATTCAACAAGGTGCAGTTAAGTATGCTATATGGGATACTTCCAGTGAATTGATTGCCATCCAACAATAATTGATCCAATTCTTTGCAATTAGCCTGTTCTGGGAATATTTGGCCTTGCAAATTATTGTTTGAAAGAATGAGATTAAATAATGAAATACATCCAACAATCAAGTCTTGGGGTATTATGCCTGATAGTCGATTGCTGGACAAGTCTAATTTTATCAATTGGCTCATTTTCCCAAATGATGAAGGAATGTCACCAATGAGACCATTTCCAGACAAGTTTAGAAAATATAAATTTGGAAATTGTACTCCAATTTCTGTTGGAATAGGACTGTTGAAGCTGTTGTCAGAGATATCTAAGTCTGACAAATACACATGGGAATGCATTGGCAAGTGGAGGGGCCCTGAAAGAGAACAACTAGGCAAGTAAAGTGTGTATAATTTTGTGTTGTTTCCAATCAACCAATGTGGAAACTCTCCCTTCATTTTAATATCTGACAGATCAACATACTCTAACTTATGCTGATAATCGAGGAACTTGGGAAACACTCCACCATCTCCTTGACCTGACAAATCTAAGGTCTCTAATTGAAATTTTGGTGTCAAATTAGGCACATCTATATCTGCATATATCTCGTTCTCATGACAATCCAAGAACTTGAGCTTTGAATGGTTAAAGAACGGCAGTAGTGAGATTGGAATTTTGAAAAGGTTTCTTGAAAGTTGTAATTTATGTAAGGATGTGAGAGTCGCCAGGGGAGATATGGAGATATTTCCAATGAAGTGATTGGAAGATATATCTAATTGTTGAAGGGATGTTAAATTTGCTAGACACGAAGGCAATGTGCCACGGAGATCATTGTTGCTCATATCTAACTTTAGAAGATGTTTTAACTCGCATAAACCTGAAATTATTTATTTGTGAAATGTATTAGTACAAATCTAATATATGTCTATCAAATGTCATTGTGTGAGTGGTTAATTCAAAAAAAAAAAATTTTTTTAATTGAAAATATTTTAATATCGATAATTATGTTAATAGGACAATGCAATCTAATAAGATAAAAATGTCTAAAATGACTTGAGTTTGCAAATAATACAAAACCTAAAAAGAAAAAAATTAAATTTAACAATTTTTAGTAAAAAAATAAAAAAATATATATATTTCATTTACTGCAAACAGTTACATCAACACAACATTGCTTAGATTCAGTTCATCATGAATCCAAAACACATACATATGGAACCCATATATTTAATAAGTGGGTCACATCATACTTCTTATATTTTGGGTTAACGGTGGACAAGGTCTAGTAAAAAAAAATTCAAAAAATTAAAGCATTTATCTTTAAAGTGCTTATCATTTTATCAAATATTAAAGTAGGTATAAAAAAAATTAAAAAAATCCATTTTTGTAATTAACCATGTTTGTGACAGAGAAGGATTAAAAGGATCTTACCTTTGGCAGCAGGTATGGTTCCACTTAGTTGACATCCCGACAATAATAAAATCTTAAGTGATGATATCTTTCCAATGTCTTTCAAGAAGTTGTTGTGGAGAGTAAAAAAAACTCAAATCCAAATACACCAAATTTTTGAAATTCAGCAAGCCTGTTAAAAAATAATATTACTCTTTGATTTTTTTTTTATATTAAAAAATAATAAATCAATTGTGAGCTCAACAACACAATTAAAGCATGAAAATTAATTCATACCTTGACAATAAGAAAATAAAAATAAAAGTTTAACAGATGAACCTCATTATGTATGTTGAAGGGCTCAAAAATGGATTTTTCCTAACACCACAAATGAGGCAATCAACCAACTCATAAGATACCCTATGCTCAACTTGATAAAAGCTCATTGCATCTCATTCTTTATATTTAGCAAAGCCAAGTTTAGGCTTACAAAAAAGGTTACTTTACTGAATGAGTCAAGTCTGAAGAGTTAAGAGGGCGTTTGACCTAATTTATGAAAATCAACTTTTAAACACTATATGCTTATAAGTTAATTTGAACTTATAAATATTTAAAATTTTGAACAGTTATATATTTATTTAAAGTGTTTATAAATGACTGATAAATAATTAATGTGTTTGATAAAAAATAGCTTATAAGTATATTTATTTTTAAAATAACAAAAAAATATATTAATGAGATTTATGATGAAATTTTAAAAATTAAATGAAGATTATATAATAAAATACTTAGTCAAACTAATTTATAAGCACAGAGCATATAAGCATCAAAATCAAAGGTTAGGTCTCCTAGCTTAAATTTTTTTAGCTTATAAACTCAATTTATAAACCTAAAAATTATTATAAACAAATATATCAATCTAATTTTTAGAGTTTATAAGTTAAGACAAATATCCTCTAATAAGTAAAATTGAATCGTTTAATTTGTTGAGGTGGCAAATAGATCACACAGATTTGAATTTGGATTATTGTCGAGGAGGTTCAAATTTGGCCATTTCAAAGTTACACATTGATATAGATTGCCTACAGGTCAATATAAAAAAAAAAAAAAAAAAGTCATTTTTTAGTCAATTCAGATAAAAATATTAATTTTATCAAAAAAATATATTTTTAATCAATTTAATAAATGGGTGGACTCAAATATAATTTTATTAATAAATAATTTAAAATTTTTTAGTATATATATATATACATACATACACAGATGTATACTTATTTAAAATTTTTTGTTATAAATTATATATGAAAAATACTTTTTTCTTAATTTTAATGATATATTTAAAAATTTATATAATTTATTTATCACACAAATATTATTAAAATAATAATTATTGCTAATAAATGAGCTAATTAAGTTTCAAATGATCAAATCTCACTGATAATTTCATTTCCAGCTCCAATTTTTCCTATAAGAAAAGAAAACTAAGCTCAATTATATTTAAAACAAACAACACTTTACTTTAATTTGTTTTTTTTTTTTTTAAAAAAAAAATCTTATTGAATTACCTTCAGTGGGTAGGGTAGCATTGAGGGCATACATAGACAAAACATTAAGAGAAGGCAACGCTCCAAGGCTCTTAAAAGACTGTTCATCAAGTGAGGAATAATCCAGGAACAACTCTTCCACGCTTGTCAAATTACCCAGCTCTACATAAAAAAAAATACAAAATACAAAATTTCAATGAAACTAGGCAAATTAATCACAATTATTGCAGCATATATAAAGTAATGAGAATAACTTGAACCTATTATCTAAAAAACCTACCTTGAGCAAATATCGCTCCTTTGAAGCTATTATGCGTTAGAGAAAGGGTCTTGAGAAATGGGTATGCTCCCAGTAATTCCAGCTGAATGCTGCTTCTTCCATGGGTAGTAACGTTATCAAGGAAAAGAGCACTCAAATTCCTGACGACTCTCATATCTGCAAGTGTATGAACAAATTGCTTTGATTATGCTTAATGCAAATGTATCAATTGGGAAGATTTTATTGTTCATATCAACTTAGGGCTACCCACTTATTTGTAACAATTGCTTTTATTAGTGAATACAATTATGTTTTGTTTAAAATAAATAAATAAATAAAGGCTTCACTTGTTTTATGCGATATATTAGAACAAAAAATTATAATATTTGTTTTATGGAATTGGAACGCAGATTTATAATAAAAATATAATAGATTGAAAACTAAAACATAAAGGAGAAAAACCAACAACCTTTACTATGAAATAATTGTTCTGTTATTTGTATGGTACTGCATGAATCAAACTTTGGTTTAAATGGCATACCTCCTGAGGCCACAACTTTAGTAATTTGATTTCCTCCTAGGCTTAGTACCTCTAAGTTGCCCAAAGCATCCAATTCTAGATATAAGAAGAAGCAAAACAAATCATCGAATTCTGGTTAAAAGATGCTGAAATTATAAGACTATACAAAGCATGTTCCAGTTTATCTAATTAATAACACAAAAATGGATCCCACATGTTGTGGAATGTTTGTAAAGGAACTACAGCATATCCATTAACCCGGTCTATGTAAGAAAAATCCATCCCATGGGAAATTTTTGCTGAGACATGATGCAACATGGACCCAAGACACAATCACGTGGGACCTATGCATTTAATAAATGGGTACCATCACATATTATGTCTTGAGTCCACAGCGAATTTGAGTCTAGGCTATATATGTGTGTGTGTATGCGCGCGTACGTGTGACAATGTCACATATCTGACCTTCCATATTTATTAATCCTTCTAATAGATTGTATTCCATATTCAAAAACTTGAGAGATGAAAGTGTCCTGAGAGATGATAGACTGTTGTTATCCAGGCGATTATAGCTCAAATCAAGATATTCCAAATTGCTCAGCTTCTGTAACTCTTCACCACCACCATCTCCACCACCTATAGAAACGTTATTTCTAGCTAGTTATATGATTTTCAACATATATATTTATTTGAAACAAATAAAATAATAGAATTAAGTTCAAGTTATACCTTGGAAGGATTTAAGGGATTCAATTTCATTGCCCGCTAAATTCAAGAACTTCAAGCTTGTTCCATTACTTAATTCTGCCCAAGAGCAATATAATTCATTGTGAATGCATGAACATCCTTTGTTTGAGATAACAGTTAAAGAAAGTGAACAGAAACAGAAACTGAAACTCACTTTGAATATCGATTGCTTCTCTCAATCCACATTGAGACAGAATAAATTTTTTTAAATATGAAAGATCACCAAAGGATGGTAGGAAACTATTCCCGTAGTTGTCATGACTTAAATCAAGAAATTCCAAATTTCCAAGTTTCGATACTCCTTGACATTGTGCATCAAAGGAAGTTCTAGTTAGTGGCTTTATAGTCAGTGAAATATATGCTTTATGAAAAAGATCATGAACCACATTTGATTTTCTAAATGGTGTGAAAAAAATAAAGAAAGTCTATCTTACTTTTAATGTCAATCGTTCCTGTTAGTCCATTGTCCCATAGATATAATGATCTTAAAGATGAAAAGTCAATACAAAATGGTGTGATACCACTGTTGAACTTGTTGCATGACAAATCAAGAAACTCCAATTTTTCAAGTTCTGATAACCCTTCAAAAGTCATAAAACAGCATTAGTCAAGTTTGTGCTTGAAAATTGAAAAATAAATAAATAAATCAATGAAAGCAAAAACTGATAAATTATAATAAAATGATATCACAATTTGAGCTAACCTTGAAAATCAGTTACACTTTCCAATCTGTTGTAGGCTAAATTTAATGATTTTAAAGATGGAAAGACACTTAAAGATGGTATGATACTATCGTTGAAGTTGTTGCCTGATAAATCAAGAAACTCCAAATTTTCAAGTCTTGATAGTCCTTCGAAAGTCATAAAAGAGTATCGGTCAAAGTTTATGCTTGAAAATTGAAAAATAAATAAATCAATAAATAAAAGGAAAATTTTCAAAATTAGAATAAGAAGATTTAACAAGTTGAACTAACCTTGAATATCAGTTACGCTTTCCAATCCAATGTAGGCTAAACTTAATGATTTTAAAGATGAAAGATGGCCAATAGATGATAATATGCTTATGTTGTTGAACCAGCTTCTATCTAAATCAAGAAACTCCAACTTGTTTAGACTTTCTAATCTTTCAAAACCTGCATTTTAAGAGGATCGTCGGCATATATTATTCTTAGATTTGTTAAAAAAATAAAAAGAAAAACTTTCTTCAACATATTGATCAAGGTTAGTACAATTTAAAAAAAAAATAAATAAAATTGACATATTTTAATCATAAAAATTCAATAAATAGTTTCACTCATTTTTTTTTAGCAATAACTAAAATTGCAGTGTGTTATTTGCGGCTTTTATCAAACATTAGGAAAAAACATACTTAATATTATGAAAAAGATAATAAAAAGGTGAATTAATATTGCCTAATGCAAGACAAATATTCTATCTACTTAAAAAAATAAAATAAAATAGAGAGAGAGAGAGAGAGAGAGAGATATTCTACCTTCATTCTCAACACAATCAATAAAACCGTGTGGTAAGCTAAGACTCGTCAGTTCTTGAAAGGGAAGAAACAAAGAGGCATTGAAGTACCTATCTGTTACATACCAACCATAGCTCCAAATAGTGAGTTGGGAAACTCGTCCTGTGGTGGAGTTGCAGTGAATGTTTTCCCATTTACAACAGTCATCAGTGTCTATACCCCAAGAAGAGAGTGATCTATCAAGAGGATTATTGAAAGAAGCCTTGAGTTGTAAAAGAGCATTTCTCTCATCATCCAAACAACCATCACAGCTCCACCATCCCTCTAATAATGAAGCTATTACTAAAGCAACCAACAGCTGCTTAATTAGCCTCATTTCAGTATTTTTACGCAGATATTTCTCTTGAATTAGGCACTGAAGCAACAGCCTAGCCCCTTTGGGCTTTTATAGACCCATGTTGTGGAATAATTTGAGTTGACCTTCCTAGCTTGATCAACTACTTGGCAAATGTTCCACCACTCATCGTATGTTTAAAATGGAGAAAATTATTGAGTGCAACCATTGTATGCACAATGGTATTAGTCTAACCATTGATCATGATGGGTTACTTTATAATCAATGGATAAAGTGCATTTGTTGACTATTATATGGGCTTTTGAGTAAAATAGCATAGGAAGATTGGCAAGTCTCTGGATTTTGTTTGCATTAAGACGGAGTCAAGTCCCCTGTGGAAGGGTAAAGTTGATATGGACTGCCCAGCATCACTTTTTCTTGCATCTTTTACACGGCAAAATAAAAGAATTTATTTGCTTTAACTAAGTCGAGTCTTGTGTGAAAGTGTGAATCTAATATGGACTGCCAACAACACTTTCTCTTGCCATTTTTATAAGGCAGAATAAAAGATTTGTTGTTTGTGGAAAATGATGTCATTTTGATTATGAATCTAAGATAATAGGATTGAACTATTTGGCTAATAGCTGGATGGTTGAGCACTTTCCCCTCTAAGGAATCTCAGCTAATTGAACTGAACTCTTGCAGGGCACAATTGCACTTCATCCTGCATTTGATCCTACTCAAATGCCCAGTTGAATCTCCACTGAACATTTGTTTCATCTTGCACTTAATCTTCTCATTATCGATCAGTTTCTTTTTCCTTTCGCCACTGAACACAGATAATCCAAAATCAGTGGCCTTCAACATGGCTCCCTCATCCTTGCTAGCCAGCAAGAAATTCTATGGCTTGAGATCACGGTACATCACATTTTAAAAAATCCACCTTCATCAACAGGCATTGAGCTTCTCTTCTTCTGCAGACTGCCTACAGAATCCATCATAACCTCATCCAAATCATTCCATTTTATTAAACCTTCATTATTCATGGAATTTAGCAATGAACCACTGGTCCTTTATTGACATTCATCATTCCTATTGTAATCCCCCTGAAAGTCCTCATTCATTACCGCCATTTCAGGTTCATTACTCTTCTGTGTCTCCTCTACACACACTGAAGACACTTCATTATCTTTCTCTTGAACAAGCTCCACATTTCCATTTATTTTCCCTCTCAAAAGATTTCGAGAGAACTAATTCGATCAAGCCAACCTTTGGCTCCTCATCTCCACTTCCCAATTCCCCCAAATCCTTCACTTTTCAACTTTCTTGGCCTCCTTTGATTCTGTATTTCCAGCAGACCCCTCTTCTAACTGCATACTATCAACTGAATCCAGTGTCATAACATCAAAAAGAAAAGATTCACAAGTTTCAATAGCTATAAATTGAGATTCAGACTTAAGTTTGACTGGATCCGAAATCACAGCATTCACTTTTTCTGCAATCTCTAGATGCTCATCTTCTTTTTCACAAGTTTCAACAGCTACAAATTGTGATTCATTTGATTTTCTTTCTCACTTGCACCTTGAATTTGTACAAACTCCTGTTGATCTTCTTCTTCGTTAATGATGGTCACAAATAATGGGGCCTTAGAATGATTGTGGCTCACTGAATAAGTTTCCTCACACTACAAACACAAACCCTTGCATCTTCTATCATTCAATTCCGACAATGTTCTTGTGATTTCAAAAGGAAAATGGTCCATGGTTCTTGTTGCAGATGAGAAATGGAACAACAGGGCAAGATGAAAGAAAATGGAACTAAGGAAAGGTTCAAGAAAAGAAAGCTGAAGGAAGAATTGTCTCAAGAAATTCCATAGAGAACAAGAAATTCAATAAATTTAGAGATGGAAAAGAGAGAGAAATTTCAGGGAAAGAAACCAAAAAAACCTGTAATTCCATTCTTGAGAGCAACTTTCAATCCATGGCCAAGAATCAACCTGCTCTGATACCTGTTGCAGATCTCATAGAAATGAAGAAAGGAAGACAGAGAGAGAATCAGAGAAGAAAGAAAGAGAATCTCAGAGAGAAAAAGAAGAGTCTTAAGTCTCTAATTCTATTCATATCCCTCATTCTACACACTCTGCTCCTTATATCAAGAAGCTTTACATGTTTAACAACTAATCTTTACAAACTAACTTGTAACTGCTCTTATCAATACATGCCACATATACATCTTATTCACCAAGTGATCTTAACACCCACCCACCATTGCACGTTGCCACGTAAACATTTGCATCAGCTTTGTATCAATACCCCCCATCAAAGTTGCTTATCCTCAAGAAAGAAATCTGGAAATTGCAGGTGAAGGTCATTAGCAAATAACTGAGCAGCAGCAGCATCATGCTGACATTCCACCTTACAACAACCCCAAATTGCTTGAAGAAAAGCACAAACAAGACCATAGTTGCCTTAGCCTGGCCCCATAAATGCTTGACTTGCAAGCTGCAGCTGTTACATTTATTCTTCTTTTGTTTCCACCAACTTTATCAAAGCACAAACTTCTCAATTGACAAAGAATTGAATTCAGTGGCAGTCTTACAAACACCTGCTGAGCATCCTTTCTCCAACCATTTAACTTCATTTTAATTCTCTGTTTTCTCCATTTTTCGTATTCATTTTGTTTTAAGAGTATAACAGCATCCTTGGCAATTTCCCTAGCCCTCCACTCATCAGCTTCATAATGATCTTGATCAAATTGTTCATTCTCCATTGCCTGCATTTCTGCAACACGTTTTCTTTCTCTTCCTCCAAAGTTTGTTTCACTCAGACTCTAGCATTTCGTCAGACAATCTAATTGCTGCTAATTTTTCCTTCCAAGGCCCATCAATTTTATTCTTTGCTGCATTATCTAACACAATGCCCTGACAACTGCACGTAAGGTTGCTCTTAAAGATCAATCGAGCTTGCCTTAGTTCCTCCATGTCATTCCGCAATTCCAGTAACCCTTGTTTCACCAGACTATGAAATACTCTGCTATTTGGAAGAAAAGTCTGAAATGATCAATTATCAATATCAGATATACTTCTTGCAAAGCAGAGACAGTTATATTCAATCATAGCATGCATATTATAGAAGGTTCAATCCCTTGTATAGAGATAACAATCAGCTCTTCTCTGTTCTCTCTAACTGTTTAACAGCTCTATAACTGCTCTAACAGCTTAACAATTACACCAATCAACATTAGACTAGTATCAATACATTTGAAAGAAAAATAGATAGAATTATCACTGACGTTTTAAGTGAAAAATCATAACATATGATCATGGCATGGCCAAGTTAAGGATGAATGAGAGTAACCTAAGTGGCCGCGGCCAAGTCCAGTCAAGAACTAGATTGTGTAGCCACAGTAATATGATGTGATCAAGTCAAGGTTCTCAAAATCATGAACACTTGTAGAGTCACAAATGCTATTAATGGTATCAACAAGACCACAGAATAATGATATTACTTTGATCTACATAATCTAACATTAACTCCAATTTTAACTATTTTTTGCCTCCAAACCTAGCAACCCAAATAGCTTAAAACTTGACATATAAATGAATCAAACACCAAACCCAGCAATCCAGACATTGCATAACAGAAACCCCAAAAACTAAAGATTGCGATTATTTATTGAGAGAGAGAGAGAGAGAGAGAGAGAGAGAGAGCTGTACCCTGAAGGAATTGAGGATTTGAAGAGAAAGAGAAAAATCTGTGTAGAAAGAGAGCTAAAGATATGTACGTGTGCGTCTTCAGAGAGAGAATGCGCAGGAGAACGGTCTCGGGCTTTGATGCCTCTGTTACTACCTGGTACGGTGGTACCTCTGTCAGAATAAAAGAGAAGGTGGGTAGCTATTAGCAATTTAGCCGAAATTTGAGCCCCTAAGGCCCAAGCCCAAGAACAGAGAATTTGATTCCAGAAGCCGAACTGCCTCCTGCTGAATTCTTCAAGCTTCTAGCCCCCTCTAGACTCTGTAGATTCTTCCCTTAGAAGAAAAGAGAGAGAAAACAGTGCATATTTATTCAATGGATGCGGCTAAGATAGCAGACCTTAAGCAATTTGTTGATCACTGCAAGTCTAACCCTTCTATACTCCACGACCCATCTCTTACTTTCTTCAGAACCTATCTGTACAGGTACTTATATGGCTAAATAATTTCTCGTAAATCATTTTTTGTTTTCTCTTCTTTTTTATTTTCCTTTTCATTGATTATGAATTTTTTTGGCGTTTGCAGCCTGGGTGCTCGAATTCCACCTCAAAATAAATCGGTGAGAAATAATTTCCCTGCAACACTTCCTGCTGTTCTTTATAGAGAATTTGGGTTATTTGGCTTGATGTTATTCTTTGCTTTTATATCAGCTTTTGGGTTTGCAGTTACTAGTAAATAATTGAATCTTGTGATGTTTCATGGAACTTAACTGTGATATTGTCACAGAAATGGTGTGGTTGGATTTGACTATTTGATGTGCCAATTCTTTAAAGAGTGGTTCTGAAAACTAGTTCATAGATCCCTGTATTACTAGGTGGCTGAAAGCCTGAAATTTTACAGTATACTATTATATAGTTTATAGAGTTAAGGCTTTATGCAAGCTTAAAAATTGACAGGCTTCTAAAAAAGAACAAGTTTCCAGAAATTAATAGAAAGTAATATTCAACCTTGGGAAAGTTGGAATTATTGAACCATCAAAAGAGGGGAACTCAAGCTGAAACCAGAATTCTAATGGAAATGGGCACTTCTCCAAGTGATAAATTTTAGCAAAGATTTTGTAAATTTCGAATTGGTTTTAATTGTTTTGTGCATGTAAAAGATTGGTTTTCCTTTTAGTTGATAAGTGATAGTTCATCTTTCACTTAACTTATGTAAGATTGAAGATTTTCAGATTATTTCTATGAAAATCATAAAAAATAAGAAAAAATAAAATTTATAGAAAAATTTTAACTGGGGGGGACTGGAAACTTGCTGACATTTAGTACTGGAGCCTTATCTATGGAGATGGCTGAAATGTTGTCTAGCCTATTACCTTTGTGAAGGTAGACCTTACGTCAATTCATTTACTTAATTTCTAGAAAAAATGTTTTTGTTACTTCGGCAGATTGGATGTCAATATAACTATTATTAGCCATTTTGCTAATTAATTTGTATGTTCACAGAGACAGAGGATTCTCCCCTCTATCACCTTTTATCTTTACCTTTAAAAGTAATGCTCTGTTGTTTTGTTCTATACTGCTTTCTTTGAGTAGCTCAATAGCATTTTGCAGGCAATTAGTTTGTGGATTCTGAATTATGAGTGGCTATATTACATAGAATGCCAGTGCCTCTCCTTTTGCAATGCTAAGAATTCTTTTTACTATTGTATTGAACTATGTGTTTTGTTTTTAGTTACTCCTTTTATAAGTTGCAAAGCATTTTAGTGTTAACTGTGGTCCATTTTGTTTGTTCATTTTGCTGTTAATATCTGCTGCTAACAGGATTTTCGTTGCAGGAGAAAGGTGATATTGACATGTCCAACTCTAATGAAGACTTTAATGACCACAGATCAAGTGAAGACGGTGATAACATAATAGAGTCTGACATTGAATTAGATGATAGTGACATTGTGGAACCTGACAATGATCCTCCCCAAAAGGTGGAAACAATTGATGGAATCCTGAATTTGCATTTGTTAGGTAAAAGAGGACACGAATATAATTTATATTTTGGCTTAATACATTTTTTTGTTTCTGAATTGCAGATGGGAAACCCTGCAATTGAAGTTACAGAAGAAAAGCAGGATGCTGCACAAACAGAAAAATTAAAAGCCATGGAAGCAATCTCTGAAGGTATGTCTATCATGATTCATGTGTGCATGGACTACTGGCCTAATAATTGGGTGGATTTGGGTCTAACCACATGTCCAAAAGTCAACCTCTGGATGTTAGTAATAGTTCACTAAGATTGTTATTAATAGCACTCAAATCCCTGACATTCTCACTAGGGCTAGACCGTAACCCAATAGTCCAGAATCTTGGAGCACTCGGTGAGTCACGAGTTTTAGAAGTGGCTCCCACTGACTTCCCAAAGTGTAGCACTTAGTTTCACACTTAGTCTGTCAGGTTGCTCTAAAAGCATTGTCAGGACCCAAGCCCATGCAGACTACTAATCTAACAATTGGGGTGTATTAAATTCAAAAAGAGTACTGGTCAAATTATAATTTAATTCATTTTAATTTGAGCTTATATATAAATGATTAGATTGCTTTACACATCAAAATGACTATTTAAGTTAATGTTGCAACTCAACCACTTATATATTACCCTTTAACTTCATATTCTTTCAATGTGGGACTTCGATGTGGAATTCTAACACTCCTCCCTCAAGTGTAACTACATGGTTGTTATTTAATAATTAGTTTGTATTTTTATTTTTAATCCAATACGGGCTCAATTATATAGCCTTATAGGTGGATAAAACCTATAATCTGGTCTGAGCTCTAATACTATATTAAATTTAGAGAGAGTGTTGGCCAAATTACAATTTAATTCATTTTAATTTAAACTTATATAAATGATTAGATTGCTTTATACATCAAAATGACTAGTCAAGTCAATGTTGTAACCTAACTACTTATATATTGTCCTTTTACTTCATATTTTTTCCACGTCGGATTCCGACAGGGTGGGGCTGGCCTAACCACATGGCCTGTCTTGTGTCTTTATTTCTTTTGAATTGAGATTTCCACCTTTTTTTTTTTTTTGTTTTTTTACCAATGTTTTCTAGTTTTCTAGGCAAGCTTGGTGATGCAATAGATCACCTAACAGAGGCTATCACGTTGAATCCCGCTTCAGCAATATTATATGCAACTAGAGGTAAGTTCTTATTTTATATATATATGTTATTCATTAAATTTCTGTTCATATCTTAATGTCCCTGTTTTCAACTAGTGTCTTGTTTGCTTAATGTGCTTTTTTTCAGCTAGTGTTTTTGTTAAACTGAAGAAACCAAATGCTGCAATACATGATGCTAATGCTGCTCTAGAGGTTAGTCCTGGGAGGCTGGGTCCTTTCTACAACTGAGCTTGTACAGGCAGCAATGAAGTTTCAGATTCATTAGCAATGATGCATGTGTTTATTTTATGACATTTGACAGACATGATAAGTTAATTGCATATGTTCTAGATCAACCCGGACTCTGCTAAAGGATATAAAGTACAGGGAATAGCAAGGGCCATGCTGGGCCAATGGGAAGAAGCAGCAAGTGACCTGCATGTAGCATCAAAGTTGGATTATGATGAGGAGATTGCTTTGGTTCTAAAAAAGGTTGCTTTCCTTCATTTATTATGAGGAATAAAATCAATTGTTTTCACCCTCTATCCATTTCGATCAACAGGTTGAACCTAATGCACGTAAAATTCGAGAGCATCATCGAAAATATGAACGCTTGAGAAAAGAAAGGGAGCTAAAGAAAGCTGAACGGGAGAGACAACAGCGAGTTGAAGCCCAAGTAAGTAGTGTTAATTTTATTACTTTTAGGTAGTATTGATGTTATATGATCATCACGGTTGGAGACCCTCAACCCCACAGGTTTATTCTCATGCAAATATTTGTGCACTCATTTTATAAAGCTCTATTGTGGGGGAAAATGATACAATAATGGTCCGTGTTGTTAAGGCTAGTAAGTTTATTCTTGTGCAATTGTTTTCAATTGCAATGTTTTTTGTGAATTCATTCATAAAGCTCTATACTAGGTGAAATATGATAGTGCAATAGGAAATCCCTTGGGGTTCAGAGGGGACTTGCAATTAAATGGACTGATTTCTGACATAGGGGCTACGCAGTTGATGCAAGTGCAATTACACACAATTCTTCAAAGGCTATTCTAAATGTTTTAAGAATTTATATTTGGGGGAGCTATGGTAATTGTTGCATGTGCATGGCACAATATCTCAAAGTCTATTTTTAATTTCTTTCTTTTTTAAGAATTATGGGGTTAAGGCTATCCTTTATATTTTGATCTGGAATGATGGCAGTTCATGAGCATTCTTTGTGTCATTTGTGGCTTACAATAGTTCCAAAGAATTGATATGGTACTAGGAATTTCATTTGGGATGACGAGTTTCTTTAGGAATGTTTAAAAATTGTGGCTAGCTGTTGGCATAGTCATTTGTTAAATTTTGTTATTTGGAACGTGTATCTGTCATTCAATAGTGCTGTCGAGTTATATTGAATTATGCATGCAGCTATTGCTACTGCTACAGATACAGAGCTACCACTGCTGCTACTGCCTGTGTACCGTGATGTTATTGGCATCATCATCATACTTGTCATAATCATCATCATCATCATCATCATACTTGTTTTGACATCATAGGATTTGCATGCTTCAATAAATACTATGTAACGAACAGAGAACTATGTTCTAAAGTTCTCTTACAATTTTATGCAGGGACAAGAAGCTTTATCTGCTTTAAAGGAGGGTATGACCACTGTTTTCTCTCTCTATCTCTCTCCTCTTTTTATTTTTTGTTTTTTATCACAATCATATGCTTGCGCACACATGCAGCAGGTCTCAAAAGACAGTTTTTATCTTTGTTGAAGTGAGGCTCAACTGAATTCTTGGAACAATGGGCTGTTGGTATAGGACAAAATTAAGTTCTTATGTAGGTATCATACTGCTCTTTTGGTATTGACAGGGCAAGCAATAGGCATCCATTCTACCAGTGAGTTGGAAACCAAATTGAATGCTGCTTCAAGAACATATCTCGCCTTGCAATCCTGTATTTTACAGCAACATGGTGTGGGCCTTGTCGTTACATTTCTCCTCTTTTTACAAATTTAGCTACAAAGTACCCTAAAACTGTATTCTTGAAAGTTGACATCGATGAGGCAAGGGATGTGGCTGCGAAATGGAATATTAGCAGTGTTCCTACATTTTTCTTCATAAAGAATGGCAAGGAGATCGACAAAGTTGTGGGTGCTGATAAAAATGGACTTGAGAGGAAGATTGAACAATATGCATCCTAGGCCTGAGTTAAATATCTGTAAGAACCTCATAACTTGTGTTTCTTCCGTCCTTTAGGCTCTGTGAGCATCACTAGTCTTACAAATGGGATAAACTTGTGAGAAGATTTTCTTGTTTCATAATAAAATGACCTGCCCTAAGGTATGTTGTATGGATGAAAATAAGCTAATTTTACTCTGCATTTTGTATTTTGAATCTATAATAGATCAAGCGTAGACAATATTTGTTTTATTTTTCTTCACGTCCTAGTATTTGCCAACTTCTGGCCAGGGCATAAGAATTGTGCTGGCAATTTGGCATTTGCTGTTAATTACAATATTGTTGGTGTCTTTTGCCTTTGAAACATAATTGGGCCTCCATTTCTTGTACTGCATAAGCATATTCCCTAGTTAATACCTTTGCTGGTGACCTTCTAATAAATTCAAAATTCAATTGATATTTACCTGAATTCCTGAACTAGAATCTTCAAGCTTTTCAAGATTGTTTTCCAAGAACTTGATAAACAACAGAATATCTTTTTTTTTTCTAATTTAACGGTTTAAATAATTGTATTTTATATTCTTTTTACAATTAGTTAGTGCAAGAAATTTCCTTTCAAGTGGCTATTTTTACATTCAGATGTATGTAGAAATTTCTCATATTGAGAAGCCATATGTGAGAAAATAATTCAAACTTAAGTGACAGGATATGTAAAAAATTATTTCCATTATAGTTGTGGATTAAAGAGGTTGGCTTGATTTTTGTGCAGAAAATACAGTTGATTATTATTATTTTTTTTTTTTTTAGAAGTGCATGTGATTAATCTCCAAGAACAAGAAATCTTCACCATTTACTAATCTTGATCATTCGTGGACTGATGAGTGGATTCAACGTCTCCAACTTGATTGCTTCAATTAGAACATGCTTGAATTACAGCACCGGCCTTAAGTCAATTAAAAGAGTATTCCAGCGAATGATAAAACACATACGATAAGGATGCATTTTCGCTCGCCTTCGCCATCTTTCATTGATTGAAAATCATTTCAAGATTGGGCTCGATGATCTTCACTTCCAAATGCTTATTATTTTTTATGATCATTTTCCCTTTCATCTTCTTTGAAGGACTCGAAAATGTTTGCTTCTTGGGCATCGACAAACGACTGTGACCATCCTCTGCATCAATTTCAATCTTTTTCCTGAATTCTTGAGGCGGGTCTGGTAGTGGTGGGATTAGGATTTTCTTGGATCTTGAACTACCCTTTTGTTTCACCTTTTCCTCCCACTTCCTGGAAGCAACTTCTATTGTCAGCAACAAAGCTTCAAACTTAGTAGCCTCCTTATTAATATCTACATTACTAGCCTTCATAACTTCTTCAAGAGTTAAAAGCCCAGTGTCCTCCTTCCTTTCTTCAAGATTGGACACTGGTGTCGAGGAAAATTTTTGCTTCTTGAGCATCGACAAACGACTATGACCATCCTCTGCATCAATTTCAATCTTTTTCTTGAATTCTTGAGGCGGGTCTGCTGGTGGCGGTGGGGTTGGGATCTTCTTGAATCTTGAACTACCCTTTTGCCTCGACAAACGACAATGACCTGCATCAATTTCAATCTTTTTCTTGAATTCCTGAGGCGCGTCTGCCGGTGGTGGTGGGGTTGGGATCTTCTTGAATCTTGAACTACCCTTTTGCATCGACAAACGACTATGACCATCCTCTGCATCAATTTCAATCTTTTTCTTGAATTCTTGAGGCGGGTCTGCAGGTGGCGGTGGGATTGGGATTTTCTTGAATCCTAAACTACCCATTTGTTTCTCCTTTTCCTCCCACCTCATGGAAGCAACTTCTGTTGTCAGAGACAAAGGTTCAAACTTGGTAACCTTCTTATAAATATCTACATTACTAGCCTTCGTAACTTCAAGAGTTGAAAGCCCAGTGTCCTCCTTCCTTTCTTCAAGATTGGAGACTGGTTTGGAGGAACCCATTACTGTTGAAAGGAATTTGGATTTCCCTTCTCTAATAATCTCTGTGTATAGCAACAAGAAATAGTAGACTGGTTGAGAACTTCAGTAAATCCTAGTAGTAGGAGAGGGGAGTTCTTACCCATATTATGGTTTACAAATTCATATATATAGCCAACTAATTAAAATTTAAAAATTATATATTTTGTAAAAGAATTACTATATTTTTTTGAAAATTTATCATATTTTTAATAATATATCAATTATTTATTAGATTTATTTTTAAAATAAAAAACAAATATAACTGTTTGACCTTTTTTATTTTTAAAAAATTCGCTTTAGTCTCTTTTTATTATATTATATTGTATTTATTTATTTTTAAGTGAAACAATTTTTTGAATGAATCATTTTGTTAAAGAAATAGCATTTACATCTCTCGTATTTTAGTTATTTAGAAATTTAAAAAGAAAAATCATTGGATAATTTAGACTAATTAAAATTTATATTAAAAAAATAGATTTTTTTTAATTAAATAATTAGAATATTATAAATTAAACATTCACGAAGCATTTAACTCATATTTTACAAATTAAAATAGAAAGTACATATAAGTTTAGGTGACTTTTGTCATTTACTTCGAAGAGAATTAAATGATATCATGAAAAAGAGAGTACAATCCACCTATCAAATTTTTATTTTAATATTTATTAACAATTTTTAAATTTTTATTTTAATTTATATTTAATATATTTTAATCATAAAAACTTCAAAATATAAAATAACTTTTCAATTATTTTTTTCAGCTGTAGCTAACAGGGTGCTTTTTTAAAAAACAATTAGAAACTAATTTTTGGCTTTCCCAACAACAATCCCCCAAGTATCAAGAACAGAAGGCTAAATCTCATCATTAGAACTTCCAACATTCATTACATGCTACTAACATCTATATGTATGGATACTGTCTTCACTTAGCCGACAAACTTGGATTTGAAAGAGAAGCAAATGCAAAGAGGATATTTATTTCCTCTCATTCTTGGAATAAAATCTGAGAACCACGTAGAAGAAGAGCCTGTAAAGAACTCCCCAAGCTAGCAAGATTGCAATGTCATACCAAAGATTGTCCATCTTAATATCCATTGTGGTTAGAATATCTTCTCCTATCAGCGGGCAGGTCGTTCCATTTGTGTAACTAGTATGCAGTTTGCTAGGTTTTATGTCTCCTAGAGGACCAGGTGAAAGGTCTGCAGGAGCCCCATTATAGCACCTTGTTCCCTTGAACTCATTTGATAACATCGCTTCAAATGGATATTTGATTGCAGATATATAATGCAGCCACCTCCAATAGACTGGTATCTGGGTCCTCTTCAGGAAGAACCCACAAGTCAGGAAGAAAAGTGCTGTGGTGGCTATCACAACTGCATAGCCTGTGATGTAACTGGGGACAAGTGCACTAACAAGCATAACATAAGCATTCGTAGTAACTAGAGAAGCGTAGAGTATTATCCAAAAGTTTAAGAGACTGCTTTTCAGATGCAGCAGGAATCTGGTTATGGCAGCAAAGGTTAAACCTTGAATGGCAAAAAATGGGAGATAAACTATAAGAGAGGAGATGACATAAGAGGAAGCACGGTATGCGTTGTGGGAAGTTTCTCTGATGAAGATGAATCTTTCCTGGATGAATGTTGGGACAGCATCATTGGATGAAAAGAAAACCAGGCAAACTGCAAAGATGTAGAAATTCAGAAGCCGGTTCACTGTTTTGAATATTGGTTCACTCAGGTTCTTGAAAAGTGAGGAAAGAATTAGTGCCATAACAGTTAATACGATTTCTCTCGACAGGAAAAGCTCAGGAGTGCGAACAACATTGAGTGCTGTGCGCCATGAGAGAACTGCAACCTCTCGGAGCCATGGGTTAGCAAATTTAGGACCGTGTGCTGGCTCATCAAGCACTTCTTCTTCTTCCATGTCAAAATCCTCATAAGAAGCAGCATATGAGTCCTCCACTGAGGAGCTAAAGACCACTGGAGTTTTTGGGCGAGAAGGGATCTGTTGTGGGGTTGTATACCGGCTTGAGACTTGACTTCTTGCTCCAGAAATTTGCGATTTTCCTGGAGTCGTTCCTGGAGTTCTAGCGGGAGTCCAAGAGGGTGCACGGCGGGGAGTTCCCTTGACACCATGGTAGAGCCAGACTGAAAAATCTTTGTAGAACTGTGATGCCAAACGTGGTTGATAGACACCACTTTGCTTATGCATTGGCGTAGGCATAGTTCCACGCTCAAGGGAATTATCAAAGTTATCACCGTCATCATCATCAAAATCAAATTGTACAGAGTCAGTTCTAGATGTCATATTTCCATTAATTGAAAATGCTTGGCTCCGAAGGCTAAGTGCATGCTTGGATCCAGGGGTATTCATATATGGAGTTCTTGGCGTTTTGGGGGTCTTTGGTGTCTTGGGAATAGGCGTCCTGGCAACTGGATCCGGTTTGATTCCATCTCTTTGGTAAAGAACAAGAGGCTCAAGTCCAATAGTGGACTCATCATACTCTTTGATTACATCAAGAAGATACTCCAGGCTGTTTTCACCATCAGGAACGGGCCTTCCAAATCCTGAGAGATGAGCAGGAAGAGCACCTGGACTTCCCATATATATCAGATTTCCCTGTTTATAGATTTTGATATCTTTATCAATCTCAAGCTATCTGAATGTGCCCAATTTGAAGGTTATGGCTATACAAATCATCATGAATTTCTATCTTACCTTGCAAGAATTGTGATGCGGTCCAAGAGCATTTGAATCCTGTAAGAAGGCTGGTGGATGGTCATCAAGACAATACTGCCACCCCTAGCTATGTCCTCCACCTTTTCCACCACACTAAAAGCACTTGTAGAATCAAGACCTGAGGTGGGTTCATCAAGGAACAGCAGTGATGGCTTGTGAATTATATCAATTCCTATAGACACCCTTCGCCTTTCCCCACCTGAAACTCCTCTCCTTCCTTCATCACCAATATATGTGTGTGTCGCACTCTGCATATATAATCAGTCATATATCAAAAATTTACCCACTTGGCCTTCTTATATATCTATAACTTGGAGAAGCAAGAAACAAGAGGGAAGAAATCTTTTTGTTTTGTACTGTTACCCACTAACACCCACCCCTCAGACTCAAAGTGGTAGCACGGGTGCCAAACTTGAGTTTGCTTAAGAGATCCTGAAAGCGAGCGGAGGATGCACTTTGGTGAATATATCAGTGGTTTGGCTGACAGAGGAGACAAGAATCAAACATATGGTGCCATGAGCTCTTGTTTAGAAGTGATGTGCTCTTTTTATTAATTGTTTACTCTTCTGCATAGGCTAAGGCCATTATGCTGTTGGCTAGACATGGCCTTCAGTAACCCAGAATCAGGCAGTGCCCCCAATTCAAGTGCAGACACCAATATCTAGGCCTTCTGCTAGTGATGGTTTTGTTGGGAACAAAATCCATACCGCATCTCCATGCTCAGGCCTTCCAAGCCCTATTTCTGTCACCTCCAGTAGCACCAATGAATTGACAACAGTGAAATCGGTAGGAGCTTTAGCATCCGCAAATAACCAAATTGAAACCTCAAAGACAGTTAGTTCAGTAGCACCTGGTTCTGCAATTCTGATTTCAGCCGGTGTGTCTCTAAGTCTAAGCTTATATGTGACTTCTAAAATTATAAAGTTTTCTTTTTCTGAATAATTATGGAGTTGATCTAGTATGCATATATAATGTCATTGTAACAAAATGATGGTTGGCTCGCCGGGGCCGTACCTCAGGCTTGTAAAGCATCATTGGCTCTGTTTCTGGAGAAGCGCAAGGAAAGGTATGTAGTAGTCTTTTAATTTGATGGAAATAATATGAATTTTATATAGAACCATCCTTGACTTTTATGGATTGGGCTTTTTAATTTATTTGCAATATGTGGATGTATGACATTGAAAGTTAAGTTTATGCTTTTAGGATTTCGATTGCTTTAGGACACGAAATTCTGCTGTCATGGCATAATATGTAGTTTCAATTTTGTGTGAACTGAGTTTCTTCTTAACTAGCATGGTGACATTCCATCTTCTATGATGGATATGTGCTTCTTAGTCCTTTGTACACATCAAAAAGATAACATTGTTGCACTGAATAGTGATTATACATGCTGGAATCCCTCATTGAATCCTAAAAGCTGAAAAAAAAAAAAAAAACTTAATAGATGTTACCAAATGCTTAGTGGTGGATTCAGTTTTACATAAATTGTTGAAGAATCTTTTTGTTCTGGTAAATGTTGGAAATGTCTATTCCTGATCTCCATCTACCAAGATCAGATAATTTTGTCAAAAGACTATCTCTCCTTGAATAAAAGAAAGGCCTGAGTTCACTGTAGGTGTGGGGTTTGGAGAGTGCCTATCTTGAGCTTGTTAGGAGAACTATAAGGGGGAAAAGAAAAAGAAAAAAAAGGAACAAGAAAAGAGGCAGATGCCACAGATATTTTGGCGCTTGAGGAGTTGATTATAGTTAAATGATGAACTTGTTTATTTGTTTGTTCTTCAATTGGTTCCAACTCAAGTTAATGATCTTAAATTTTTCTGTACGCATTCAGAGTGATGAATACATCGCCACACAACGTAAGCAAGAAATCCCTAGATTGCAGTGCCACTGAATGTGATGGTGTGAGTTTATCCATCAATTCTCTATCTTCTCCCGGCCATCAATGAGCAGTCAAGGACACAGAAGATTCAAATCCAATACCATGCACTCTACAACTATAAAGGAAGAGAGATCTTCATCAACGTCTATTTTTAGTTCTTTAATTGTAAGCTCAATTCTTTTTACTTAAAACTGTTAGGTTTCCTCAATGTCTTAGATATATTGCTCTTACTATCAGTACCAATCTTTTGAATTTTAACTTAAAATATGTTGTAAGAAGTATAATTTTTCACATGATGCATTTTTCCCTTTATTTCTATTCATAGACTACCACATTCATAATGGAACTTTTTTCATGGAAGAATTTACTGTGCTGTGCAGGGGAATTCTTTCATCTTTCTGGCTGATGTTATGTTTTGAGCTTAGTAATTTCTTGAAATCCACATATTAGTCTTTGATATGTTTTTTAGTAAGAATTTGATCCTCAAAGTTTAATTTAGTTAATAAATTAGTCCCTAAAATTTTGTTTTATTAATAAAATAGTTCATTAGCAAAACAATCTTTACATCTAAATTTTATATTCAAGTAATTATTTATTTTATATTTAAATAATTGCATGAACTTATTTAAACATTAAGGACCAACTTGTTATGCAAAAACATAGTAAAGATTAATTTTTGGGTTTTACTATATTTCAAGAACTTAATTATAAATTACCCATAATAATAATAATAATAATCTCTACTTGTAGCAATCTAATGTGCAAGATAAATTCGGCCAATTATATTCCTATTTGTTTGTAATCTCAAACTCGGCCAATTATATTCCTATTTGTAATCTCAAATTCGGCCAATAATCTCAAACTCTATAAGCAGCAGATGTTCTTGATTCCCCCTCAATATCCTGGTTTCGAAATTCTCTCTCAGTTTCCTCCCTAAAGATCACATGGTTGTGGGTTAGTGCAACGGCTTACTCTTGTGCACCACAGGTATATTTGATCAGGTCATATACTACATCTGCAATCCTATCACCAAGCAGTGGTCTACACTCCCACCAGAGCCTCGCCGCTATTATTTGGTACCCGTTGGCTTTGTATGCAATCCTTACTACCAAATAGATAATAAGGGATGTACCCACTATTGATTCCAACCTCCAGTACAAGGGGGTTCGTATTCCTGTCCGCATGGCAGCCAAGTGTGAGTTTGAAGTGGAGGTATTTTCATCTGAGACTGGACAATGGACAGATTCCGTATTGTCATCTCCAAAACCCATTTATTGGTCCACTCCGCTAACCAATGCTATAGTCTACAATGGATTGCTGCATTGGTTGACTAGAGGCAATGAGATTCTTGTTTATGATATTTACAGTAGCAGGGTTGTACTACTTATTGATAAACCAGAAGGCATACCAGATCCATGGTTACAATTGCATTGCCTTGGTTTGTGTCGTGGCTCATTGCATATTTGTGTAGTGTATCGCATGAATTTGCTGATTTGGCAACTCCAGGACTGTAACAAGTGGAGTTTGAAATGTCAGGTTAATCTTACTTTGCAACACAGCATTCTTCATGGCCGTCAGTGGCTAAATCCATCTTACTGGTTCTCTGGACGCGTTATTGCTATCCATCCTTATGATCCCAACATCTTGTATATTGGTTTGTCTATGTCAACACACAGGGTTCTTTCTTGCAATTTGGCAACTAAAACCTCGAAATTAGTTATGGTGTTTTCGTTTCCTTCTAATTATGGTTACTTCTATCAATCAGAAGATGTATTTACGCTCATGCTTCCATGGTGGCTTTACGCTCATGCTTCCATGGTGGCTGTGGGGAGGGGGGCGTGAGGCGAAATATCATCCATTAGACTTATATAAAATGCACCAGGTAATACCCAGGAAAGATGGTGGAGTCACAATGGTCTTATTTAAGTACCACCTCCTTAGACAGTATTTCCTAGACATGCACTTCATACAATTCTAATAGAATCAAATCACTGGTAAGTACCGTCTTCCCACAACACTATCACGGTACTAAGGATTTATGCCACGAAGGCATAGATAGACAGGAGTCGCCACCCGGGTAATAATCGGGACATATTCAGTGTTTCTTTCGAGGGTCATGGATGGCAACTTACTCCTTGCAGAGTTTCCACAACCGTCATTACTATAGCCCAATGTCTAGATTCGGGATAGTGGATACGTAAGGGGAAGGTATTAGGCACCCCTTACGCCTGGTCTAACCTCGTTAATTCGAGTGCTAGTCCTCTACTAATGTTTCTAAAAGTCTTGTTTATCATTCTTTATTAAACTTTATCCTAAAAAATGCAATTCTAATTCTACACACGCAAGTAATTCACAAAAGGGTTGTTGTTTACACACAATTTTCATGCATAAGTTATTCCTATCTATGGGGTTGCTAATTATTTAAATGATATTTACCATATGACTAAAATTAATTTATTATTGAGAATTTAATTTACAAACAAATTCAATTTCAAATAATCCTACGTTTCTATTTAACCTAATTAATTAATTTTCACCAAGTTACCCTAAGGATAATTGAACTAAGTTAATTATGTACATGTGTAATTTATTCTAATATCACACAAGGCCCAAACAATCACAACCTAATAAAGATTTTTAACATGCAAATTTATTTTACAATTACCAATATTAAATTAAATTTATTTACATGCCAATGTTAGTTTAATTTACAAACAAGGTTAATTTTAATTTACAAAGTATTTATTTAAACTAATTACATACAAAAGTTAGTTAAATTAAAAACAAAGTTAATTTTAATTTACCAAATAAAAGTTCTATTATTACTATAATTTCATGCCAATGGTTATTCGAGAAGTCTAGAGCTACTTACCTGTTGGTAAATGCAGTTGCCATTGGGGCAAGCTACCCTTAAAAAAGGGTCTTTTCTTCTAGTATGGCAATGATATCCCTGACTTACTCCCGTTTAGCTCCATATAAGCTTCATGCAAATGCCCTCTTTGGTACTTACTTTAGGGCTACTTACCAATTTTGTTTGTAATAAAAAATAATGAAACTAAAGAAAATAAAAGAAATAAAGAAAATATTAATAACAATTTACATTAGATTCTAACTCTAGTCTCCTAAATGTTAAGATTCCTAATTAGTTACAACTAACTAATGGTCTAAGTCTTCTAACATGATCCAAACACTTCATAACACTTCTTGAATTAAAAGAACACAGAAAATAGATTAAATATCAATTAAAATCTAAGAAAATACAAGAACATGCATAAATATACAATTTCTAAATTCTGGCAAATTAATAGTAGCAAGAAATCTGATTTTTTAAAAATAGTTAGACATGCCTAAAAATCCTAAAAAAAAATACAGAAGATAGCCTACATATCATACAAGATCATAAAATTTATAAATCAAACAAAACCCTAGCCGAATGGTCTACATAAATCGTAACTTTTCTAAGTGACAGAATCGCACTATTTTTTTATAAAATTCATAACTCATTAATCACAGCAGATATGAATGCAAAACCAAATGGAAAAGATTCATAAGATTCTGAAGTTAATTTTAGACACTAGATTTACACAAAAATATTAAGGAACAAGGGAGATATGGGCTCCACAAGTCGAATATCCTGCAAATCAGATTTTACAGGAACGCTAACTTCAAACAGCCATAATATATAAAATATTAAAGCTTTTTTAGTGATTCTTGAGCCTAAAACTAATGGAATTTCGTGTAAAATATGAATATAATTTTTACAAATTTTTTACAGATTCAGAAAATAAAGAAAAATAATAAAAATACGAGAGATAGAAACTAAACATGTGCAGAGTTGTGTATCCCCTCAAATTAAACATGATTACATGATCTATATGAACATATAAAATAAATTGAAGACAAAGAGCATAGAATTAAAATATTGTGTGGCATAGATCTTGAAAAGAAAACAATAAAAACTGACCTTCCAGAAATCTTGTATGAAAATCTTCTTGAAGAAAAGAAAAAATAAGGAAGAACTCAAAGAGTCTTGAATATCTCTAAATTTCCTATATCTCTGAATTTTCTCTTCCTCTTTCCTCCCATCTCCCCCTTCTCTAGTAGGGTATTTATAGGGTTTTGGGAGAGAGGTGTGATAGGGTTTGGAGTCTTAGGGTGATAAAGTTTAGATGACTTAAACAACTACGATTGCAGAATTCGAATAAGACTGAGATATGGGTGAGGTGTTTCAACCAATAGGAAGACAGGAAAAAATGGAAGACACCAATAGGGAGTGAGGAAGAGGTGTGGTAGGATTTGAAGTCCTAGTGTGATAAAGTTCAGATAACTTAAATGACTAGGATTGATGAATTTGGATGAGACTGGAATATAGATGAGGTGTTCCAACCAATAGAAAGAGAGGGAAAGGGGGTGACAACAATAGGGAGTGAGAAAGAGAGTGGGGCCAATGAGGAGAGAGATATTTTGTTATTTTAATTTTCAGAAAATAATTAAATGGGTCCCATTTAAAATTTCCTAACTAGGCTTTCTTAGGCCTATGGAGCCCAATTAAACTTAATTAGATCCATTTAAGAACTACCCATATTAAATTTAAACAAAATAAAATTTTATTTAAGTTTAATTAAATTAATTTTCCCAAAACTTTATTATTATTATTATTTTTTCAAGATCATGCCATGAAATTAATAATTCAGCTCCATGCCTCCAATTATATCTTACAGTCATATAATTTTTCATCATCGGGTTTCCCACGGCCTCAATGCACATACTCATCACAAAATAAGGGTCTACAGTTTGCCCCCCACTTTGGCGAATGTTGAAATCAATGCGAAAGCATTGCTTAAGTTTCGTCAAAGTGAAACTCAAATTTCTAATAACTATGAAATATTGGCTATGAGGATCAAGTATTAAGTTTCGTCAAAGTGAAACTCAAATTTCTAATAACTATGAAATATTGGCTATGAGGATCAAGTATATCTTGCTCGGTTGACATACTCTATGTTATGAGACTAGCTATGGTCTCATAACAGTAATAACTGCGTCATGTGAAAAATGAGTGTATCTTGCTCTGTCGATACACTCTGCGTCATGAGACTAGCTACGGTCTCATAACAGTGATAACTGTGTCATGTGAAAATTGAGTGCATCTTGCTCTGTCAGTACACTCTGCGTCATGAGACTAGCTACGGTCTCGTCTCATAACAGTGATAACTATGTCATGTGAAAATTGAGTGCATCTTGCTCTGTCCGTACACTCTGCATCATGAGACTAGCTACGGTCTCATAACAGTGATAACTGTGTCATATGAAAATTGAGTGCATCTTGCTCTGTGGATACACTCTGCGTCATGAGACTAGCTACGGTCTCATAACAGTGATAACTG
Source organism: Hevea brasiliensis (assembly GCF_030052815.1). NCBI lineage: Eukaryota > Viridiplantae > Streptophyta > Magnoliopsida > Malpighiales > Euphorbiaceae > Hevea > Hevea brasiliensis. Next base: position 11,778,407 of record NC_079505.1, read on the forward strand.
TGTCATGTGAAAATTGAGTGCATCTTGCTCTGTCAATACACTCTGTGTCATGAGACCAGCTACGGTCTCATGACAATGGCAACTGTGTGATTTGAAATGTTATGGATTCGTGTTTAGGACCGCAGTCCTAAACTACCTACGTATCCCTCTCATTATCCTGAGGAAGAATCAGACCCACTAGTAGTTCGACACTTAAAACTGTGGTGATGCATATTCTTCTATGCCTTATACACCTACAGGTGACATGTTGATGCGTGTTCTTCTACGCCTTACACAACTATGCCATATGCCCTAAACAACGTCTAAGGACTTACCAAAAAATATCTGTCATGAAATGTTGTGGGTTCGTATTTAGGACCGCGGTCCTAAACTACCTACGTATCCCCCTCGCTATCTTGAGGAAGAATCAGACCCCCTCGTAGTTCGACACTTGAAACTGTGGTGATGCATGTTATGCTACGCCTTACACACCTACAGGTGACATGTTGATGCATGTTCTTCTATGCCTTACACAACTATGTCGTGCACCCTAAACAATGTCTAAGGACTTACCAAAAAATATCTATTTCATGATTTGAAAAAAAATTGAGATGACTGGGTCTCAAAACTCTTTTTGTGATTTTTGTGCTTCTTATATGCTGCTTCCTATCATGGGCATGCTGATTTTGCTAGAGATTCTAAAAAAAAATTAGTCCTCTGAGGGACCTCTTTTTGCAAAAACTTTCTTTTAGCCTCAAAATTTTTAAGAAAAACCATTCACTAAAAAGACTTCCTTAAGGTCACAATACAATTTCTCTCTGATTTTTCTTTTTTCTTCTCTCCCCCCATGGTTCATTATTCTAAAGCCATTTCAAAATCTTGTTTTGCCTTGACTCCTTTCTCTTCCATGAACTCAATTCTTCGTGCCCTAACTTTTGCCTGAAATGCCCTTTTGGGTTTTCATCTCAGCGGGCTTGCTCTAACTTTTGCCTAAGCGGCCCTTTTGGGTTTTCCTCCTAGCGAGCTCTTTTTTTTTCTCTTTTTTTTTTTTTGAAATTGGACAATTGCCAGGGCATTCATATCAAGCATCTATTCTATCATGCTCACAAGACAATAGGTTAAATCAAAACAATGCAGTTTAATTACTTAATCTTTTGATGTATCCCTCAAGACACAAAACATTCACAATCATAATTAAATAAAACCTATTCCTGGTTAATGCAATAAAAACTTCTTCATTTATTCAGGTACACCATTACTCCCTCTTACATTTAGTTTTACCAAATTTTCAACCTTCCAAAGTTAGAAATAAGCTTTATAACCTGCTGAATGGCCTTTTCAAGTTTTCCATCCAGATCTTCTCTCATCTCTCCTTTTGCCTAAACCACCTTTTGCAGATTTTCAATCTAGCATTTTTTTTTGCTTTTTTTCTTTTTCTTTTTTTTTTTTCCTTTACTTTTGCCTAGACTGCCTTTTGTAGGTTTTCAGCCTAGCGAGCCTATCTCACACAAAGTACCATTTGAGCCTGTCTAAATTGACTTGTTCTTGAAATTCATTCCCATCCAAGTCTAATATTCTTACCGTAGCAAGATCTTTTTGACTATGTATGGACCATCCTAGCTTGGGTTAAACTTTCCTCTTAAATCAAAAGGGACGGGCCGAACTTGTTTCAAAACCATGTCTCCCTCTTTGATCTTTCTTTGCTTCACCTTCCTCTGATAAGCTTGCATATGATATAAGGCTCACATCCTCTTTTCATCAATCAAAGCTAGTTCTTCATATCTCTTCTAGGCCCCACTCATTTTTTAGGATCTTAGCTTTTAGCATCACTCTTAAGGATCTGACCTCTTACTTAATGGATAGCATTGCTTTAGTCCCCTACACTAAAGAGAATACGATTGCCCTCGTGGATGTCCTTGTAGTACTACGATAACCTTAAAGAACATAAAGGAGTTTTCAAGCCATTCCTTATATGTTTTGAACATTTTTTTTTTCCAACTAGAACCTTTCCATTCATATGGGGAGCACACATTCCTGCATCTACTTCTTTCATTATTTGCTCAATCTATTTTTCTATCACACATAAGAGTTTGTAGAATTGCCCCCCAGCTAAAGTAAGTTGAGTGGCTAATCTATGAATTGTTGCTCTATCTCTTTTGTTGGCTGATTACTAGTAATCTCTTACTTCCAGAGACCTCCTTATGTTTTCATACCATTTTGCTTCTCCTTCTAGGTCCACATGTGTTGCTACTAATCCTTCATAGCATGAAATTTTACTCTTCATTAGGATAACTAGCTAAGTCAACTTTTGATCACCTTTTCCTATGGGGACATCAGCTTGGCTTGGGAATCGGCTATCTGATTTTAAGCTCGAGGCATGTGCTTCTTAGTACTTTGTTAACAAAGCTATAAATTTATCTCTTTCTTTTTGGGTTAAATCTTCAGCTAATTTAATATCTTTAGGATTATTTGGTGTACCCAAATTAATAGAGATCGATTTTGATGCATTAATAGAAACTGATTCTAAATAATTATAAATGCTATGCATATGCCCATTAAAATAAACATCAAACAAGTAAGCAAAAGGACTGGTCATGTTATTGATCTTTGCTTCAAAATCTTTATCAAGTATACCAAAATTGAAAACATCAGTATCACTACTATGAGCATTACAAAAAATAAACTCAAACTTAGGAGTGTAGTTTTAGGTGCTTAGCTTTCCATGCAATCCTTAGATCAATGGTCCTGATTTTCTGCTTTAGCCCTTTCACATCTAGTAACTCCTAATCATATGTCTAGGTAATTGCCCCTCTCTTTCAAGAACTTAGGAGGTTTTTACTCTTTTTCCTCTTTAGTTGGCTCATAGCCCAAACCATACCTTGTGATCTACCCCTTCATCTCAAGAAAAACCACTAGGCCATCTATACTTTCTCCTAGGCCTATGCTAGGAAAATACTTCATCCCTTTCTTCATAGTAGCCACTTTTAGATCCATCTAATTTTCATAGATCCCAACAACTTGAAAATCAGACACTAGTGGAACTGAACCATCTAGTTGTAACGTAACTATGTCCTCATCAGAATCAGTCTAGACATCCAAAGGACCCTCATCATAGCTAGAATTATCACAAATGTCAACAACTATTATAGACTGAGGTTCGCTGGGCTTTTGGATGGGTTGGATAGGTTCACTGGGCTTTTGGATGGGTTGGATAAGTTCATTGGGCTTTTGGATGGGTTGGATAAATTCAATAATTCTGTTAGGGTTATTTGGGGTGATGGAGATCATGTAGAGACTTGGTGTAGGTAGAAATTTTGGCTAGGCATGGGGCTTTTGGGTTGATTTTCTGGGTCAATTATCCTTTTGGCATCAATTAGGTCTTAGATATCATGCTTAAGTTGAAAACATCAGTCGATGTCATGACTGTGGGCTTGGTAGAACCGGCAACATTGGTTGATATCATAGCTAGGTGGGAGTGGATTTGTTAGTGGTCTGGGTGCTAAGAGCTACAGGAGGTCTTGAACTTTGAGACGCTCCAAAACTTCAGATAAGGGTTGGCTGAATTGGAAAAAAATCTCCTTGGGGTGTGAGACACAATTTGAACCTCAACAACTTTAATGCCACTTAATTGGCCTACCTCGGGGCCTCTTTCTAAAATTGACCACAATTTTCTCTTCTAGCTCAAACATCTTGGCATTCAATATTTCATCAAGTACGGCTATAGTTTCTTCCATCTTAAGTAGTGCAGGTGAATCCTTACTAGTCTCTTTCCTTCCCTAACCCAAGTGACCTAATTGGAAGTCTCTTTTGTGTGTTTTGAGGCTATGTTTACTATAAAAAAAAAGGATTTAAAGGTTAATCTAAGTATGCTATGTACATGAATGCAATGCATGAATGGACCATTTTTTTTTCTTTTTCTTTTTTTTTTCTTTTTTTTTTTTTTTTGCCTTTACTTTTACAAAACCAAAACTGAACCATACCAATAGAACCAAAACCAGACCATATAAACTAAACTAAGATCGAACCAAAGACCGAATTAAAACAAAAAAAAAAAAATCTTAAGAACTGAATCTTCGGCTCCTTATACCTTCAACTCTCACGTGCAGGGTAAAAAAAAAAAATTTATCCTAGGCTACGGTACACTAGACACACCAACAGGGGGTGGTCCAAAATGATCTTCCCCTTACAAACAAATGATTTATATCCTTAAATTTTAACCATAAGTAAGCATCCTCTAGCTTAGCATGGGTTTTGAAATGGACTTGGGCCTATACACACATTGGGCCTATGCATAGGCCTAGGTTCATCTCAACTGCCACTAGAACTTATGGTTTGAATAGTAAGGTTATAAATCTAGCACAACAAAAATCTATGGGGTACCTAGGGTTGAAATCTATGGCTCATGGGCTTCATTGGGTAGGAAAAGAGTCACCCATGCGAGAGCTTATCCATTAAGCACAACGGCCAGAGCTGTGGCTCTTTTATATACTCGAAGGTACGGGCATGGGGTGTTAGCATTCGCCAATTCGTCATAGCTCGAGTAGAACTATGGTATCCTTGGCTAGTATTAACGGGGCTAAAAAGGGTAAGGGTGATCCGTGTGATAGTGTAGTGCAATGCAAAAAGTTTAACAGATGAATAATATTAGACTAATAGAAACATGTTGGAGTAACTATCCATTTGGTCCCCAGTGGAGTCGCCAAACTGTGGGGAGGGGGGCGTGAGGTGAAATATCATCCATTAGACTTATATAAAATGCACCAGGTAATGCCCAGGAAAGATGGTGGAGTCACAATGGTCTCACTTAAGTACCACCTCCTTAGACAGCATTTCCTAGACATGCACTTCATACAATCCTAATAGAATCAAACCACTGGTAAGTACCGTCTTCCCATAACACTACCACGGTACTAAGGATTTATGCCACGAAGGCATAGATAGACAGGAGTCGCCACCCGGGTAATAACCGGGACATATTCAGTGTTTCTTTCGAGGGTCATGGATGGCAACTTACTCCTTGCAGAGTTTCCACAACCGTCATTACCATAGCCCAATGTCTAGGTTCGGGATAGTGGGTACGTAAGGGGAAGGTGTTAGGCACCCCTTACGCCTGGTCTAACCTCGTTAATTCGAGTGTCAGTCATCTACTAATGTCCTCTACTAATGTTTCTAAAAGTCTTGTTTATCATTCCTTTATTAAACTTTATCCTAAAAAATGCAATTCTAATCCTACACACGCAAGTAATTCACAAAAGGGTTGTTGTTTACACACAATTTTCATGCACAAGTAATTCCTATCTATGGGGTTGCTAATTATTTAAATGATATTTACCAGATGACTAAAATTAATTTATTATTGAGAATTTAATTTACAAACAAATTCAATTTCAAATAACCCTTCGTTTCTATTTAACCTAATTAATTAATTTTCACTAAGTTACCCTAAGGATAATTGAACTAAGTTAATTATGTACATGTGTAATTTATTCTAATATCACATAAGGCCCAAACAATCACAACCTAATAAAGATTTCTAACATGCAAATTTATTTTACAATTACCAATATTAAATTAAATTTATTTACATACCAATGTTAGTTTAATTTACAAACAAGGTTAATTTTAATTTACAAAGTATTTATTTAAATTAACTACATGCAAAAGTCAGTTAAATTAAAAACAAAGTTAATTTTAATTTACCAAATAAAAGTTCTATTATTACTATAATTTCATGCCAATGGTTATTCGAGAAGTCTAGAGCTACTTACCTGTTGGTAAATGCAGTTGCCATTGGGGCAAGCTACCCTTAAAAAAGTGTCTTCTCTTCTAGTATGGCAATGATATCACTGGCTTACTCCCGTTTAGCTCCATATAAGCTCCATGCAAATGTCCTCTTTGATACTTACCTTAGAGCTACTTACCAATTTTGTTTGTAATAAAAAATAATGAAACTAAAGAAAATAAAAGAAATAAAGAAAATATTAATAACAATTTACATTGGATTCTAACTCTAGTCTCTTAAAGGTTAAGATTCCTAATTAGTTACAACTACCTAATGGTCTAAGTCTTCTAACATGATCCAAACACTTCATAACACTTCTTGAATTAAAAGAACACAGAAAATAGATCAAATATCAATTAAAACCTAAGAAAATACAAGAATATGCATAAATATACAATTTCTAAATTCTGGCAGATTAATAGTAGCAAGAAATCCGATTTTTTAAAAATAGTTAGACATGCCTAAAAATCCTTAAAAAATTACAGAAGACAGCCTACATATCATACAAGATCATAAAATTTATAAATTAAACAAAATCCTAGCCGAATGGTCTACATAAATCATAACTTTTCTAAGTGACAGAATCGCACTACTTTTTTGTAAAATTCATAACTCATTAATCACAGCAGATATGAATGCAAAACCAATTGGAAAAGATTCATAAGATTCTGAAGTTAATTTTAGACACTAGATTTACACAAAAATATTAAGGAACAAGGGAGATATGGGCTCCACAAGTCGAATATCCTGCAAATCAGATTTTACAGGAACCCTAATTTTAAACAGCCATAACTTACAAAATATTAAAGCTTTTTTAGTGATTCTTGAGCCTAAAATTAATGGAATTTCGTGTAGAATATGAATATAATTTTTACAAATTTTTTACAAATTCAGAAAATAAAGAAAAATAATAAAAATACAAGAGACAGAAACTAAACATGTGCAGAGTTGTGTATCCCCTCAAATTAAACATGATTACATGATCTATATGAACATATAAAATAAATTGAAGACAAAGAGCATAGAATTAAAATATTGTGTGGCATAGATCTTGAAAAGAAATTAATAAAAACTAAACTTTCAAAAATCTTGTATAGAAATCTTCTTGAAGAAAAGAAAAAATAAGGAAGAACTCAAAGAGTCTTGAATATCTCTAAATTTCCTATATCTCTGAATTTTCTCTTCCTCTTTCCTCCCATCTCCCCCTTCTCTAGTATGGTATTTATAGGGTTTTGGGAGAGAGGTGTGATAGGGTTTGGAGTCTTAGAGTGATAAAGTTTAGAATTGCAGAATTCGAATAAAAATGCAGAAATTCAAACCCATGTCGTGGAAGCCTTGACGTGAATTCATGAAAGAGAGTCCTTCCTTCGTCGGTTCCATTGACATGCACCTTACTCCTTCCCCTTCGACGTGCCATCGACTTCTCATTATTAATTAGTATAAATTAAGGCCATTGTATTTTCAATTTGTTTCATGTAACTAAGATCTCAATTCTTCAAGTCAATCCTCGAATAACGCAAGAAAATGGAATACCCTCTCGCACGCATCCACCCACCCAAGCCAAGCCCGCCATCGCCCTGCCTTTTTCGAAGCAGAAGTGGAGCTGAAAATAATTTAACCTCGACAAACACCAGTCAAAGATTCACTAGCCGCTCAAAATCTACCACGAGGTCAAGAAACATCCCAAACGAGGAGAATATAATTCCTTCGTCAACTGGGCACAAGAAGGATACTAATCATGACAATTGTAGCAGAGATGGGTTTGTTAGATTCTTGCAGCGTGGCAGTCCAACTCCCCGTGATTCCCCAGCAACTAATACCTTCAATTTCACATATCAACTCCAAAAATTGAGTTTTTGGATATTTTTACTTCTTTATTTTGGAAGGATATACCTGCTACAGCGAAACAATCAACAATTAATTTCTCAAGTTTGGTGAGGAATGGAACTTGGTTTCGTATAATCGTTGCATGTTGATAGGATTTTATTTTGGCAACTTGTTCAGAGTGTGTAAGTTTTACTTACAATGGTTGCATCGAATAAATTCGTTTTTTGTTCTAACATATTGTAGGTTCCATTTGAAGAAGGAAACCTGCATTGTCAATTAAATACCTAGTCCATGCTAATTACGAACCTTTCTTGGCTCTGAAGAGAACTTTATTGAAAGCGTAGAGCAGAGCATCACAGTGCAAAATATCCCCTGGCTAGCTAACAGAGCTTAAGCTAACCAATCCTCGAATTTTACAAAAACTGGCAAAGTCGTTGGATTTTGTATGCATCAATCCATAACACTTTTTATAGCCTTTCTTATATGGCAAAATAAAAGACCAATGTAAAAAAGCGATTGTCCCCAACGTTAGGTATATTTCATGTAAACTAATGGCCACGCAATTATAATAAATCAAATTTAATTTAATATAATATATTTTTTCAAAATCTACAACTACTTACTAGGATGTAGAATCACAAATATTTAAAATAAAGTGTTTTATCTGTATTTCAACCTTGAGATTATGATGGAAAGGCTCTTTAGAAAATATAATTTTAAATATTATTGAAAAGTTTGTTTAATAATTATTTTAGAATTTTATAATTAAAATATATATTAAATTTAATTTCAAATCAATTTTTATTATTCATTATAATTAATTTATTTAATGAATTGCTTTTAACAATATTAAATAATTCTAACCTCTTGGTCGTGATCCGATAAGCTCCTCTCACTCATCACAACATATATATATATATATAGAGAGAGAGAGAGAGAGAGAGAGAGAGAGAGAGAGAGAGAGAGAGAGTTAAGCTACAATACAACATTATATTCAACCTGGGAAAAGTTGGAATTGTTCAACCATCAAAAGAGGGAAACTCAAGTTGAAACCAGAATTCTAATGGAAATGGGCACTTCCAAGTGATTTTATTAATGGGTAAGGGAAATTCGAGAATACTCACGACAAGAAGTAAATGTGCTGAATAAGGAAAAATTATTAAATAGAATGATTATAGGTTGATACTATTATATTTTAACTATTGATCATGGTGGATTTGACTTTGTTTAGAGTGTATGTATTTTTCGTATAATTGTTGCATTGAATAAGCCGACCCAAATTCGTTTTTTGTTCTAACTTGTTAAAATTTCCGCTTGTAGCCATACTATAGAGGAAACCAGCATTGTCAATTAAATTCAGGGTCCATGCTAATTATGCACCTCTCCTGGAGGAGAAGAGAACTTCATTAAAAGTCTAGATCAGAGCATCAGAGTACAAAATATCCCCTAGCTAAGGTAACAGAGCCTTAGCTAACCAATCTGCAAATTTTTCTTGTTTGCACTATCAATTTTAGAAAAAGAAACAGATACGAAAAGGGTACAAAACTGGGAGATGATTTTAACACTAGCTTGAATGTCCTTAAGGGTATTGTCTTTGCCGTGAAAAATATATTATAAATGACAAAATAATCAGAATATAATGTTGTCAGGAACTGTGAATTTTCAGGGACGGCCACCACATGTTTGATAAAATGCTTCAAAGATTTCATGCACTGGAGTAGCTCAATTTGTACATATTTTCCTTATTCAAATGTTCAGCAGATGGGTTTACTGATTAGAAAATGACTATACAAAACCAAATGTAAAAATCCGAACATTAAAAGGTCTTCAAACAATTAAACACGCAAGTCTCTTCTAGTTGGATGACTAAATCGCAAAAATTCAAAATTTATGATTGCAATGAAAATAATACAAATTTTAGTGACAATGTTTTCAATTATAGTTCAAATACTATCATTTTGTTGGGGTTTAGAAACTTAGTGACATGTATATATTTAAAAATTTGTTAGACACTTAATTTTGGTGATTTTTTTTTCTCCATTATGCATCTAAAACATCTTTCTTTCTCTTTATGTGAAGTTGATAAGTTATGAGTGAAAGCAGAGAAGAGAAGAGAATTAGGGAGGGATGAAAGAGATAGATGGGGACATTTCTAGATGTATTGCTTTCCAAATTTCTACTGCCTAATTCACTTTGTTTGAGTGTTTGTTTTTTCCTCCATTTAGTCTCTTATGCTTTGAAGTCAACAAAAAAATGGTAAGAAAAAAATTTTGGGTAGCCCTTTGACTTTGATGAAAGTATGTGTAATGTGACTGCACAATTGGCAATACTCCCCTTCCAGGGTCCAACAATGAGGGCATTGGATCTGTTAGAGCTGTAAGAGTTTCCTTAGAGACTCAAAAGTCAAAGATATTTTGTATGTTAACTTTAGTTAGTATAATGTTTGGTGTAAAGGAGTGATAATGCAGAATTTATGGAGTAAATTCTGAAAAGTAATTCTGCAGTAGGTATGGCTCATGTACTGCTTTTGTAATGTGTCTCCTATACAAGGAGCTTTATGTTAATGAAATTGTGTGAGTGCAGATGTTCCATTTCAGAAAACTTATGTTTAGTTCTCTCTTTTTATGCTCAATAATTTAACAGGATCAGTAACATAGTGTTAAAAGCTTGTGTATCATGATATAAAATATCAAGCATCTATCTGATCATGTAAAAGTTACCATAATATAAGGTTTCGTATAAAGGTGAAGAAATGGCTAATCTATTCAGGTTGATTGAATTCTTCACCAAAAAGGATGTTCAAAGTATTATCAGGATTAGCTTATGTTTTGTGCTTTATCTTATGTTTTTTTTTTCTCTGCCAGGTTTTTTCACTTAATATGATGCATTTGGAACTGGGTGTATGGGGAAGCCTGATGGCTGGGATTAGCTTATTGGAATGATTTCCATTAGCACTAAAAATATCTGTATCTCTACCATAGTTGTTGAATGATTCAACAGCAGCTGATTAGGATTGAATCCATCTCACACAAGAAATAGGAGGACTTATGTATCTATTTATTCTAATTGCCGTATTTGCTGAATATAATGGTGACTTTATGTCGGTTATGGCAGATGATATGGAACGGTTGTTGACGGTAATAAAACTCATAAATTCTGTTTTAGAGTTTATTTAATAACTTTTACCTTGGCATGCCTATGAAGCACAAAGGTTTACAATTGTCTTTGTTCTGTCAGTCAAACTAATTGAAGTTACAATATGATTGGATCATTTTTATGAAAAAGGGTTATGATGAGGAGCCACCATTAGACTTCAAAATTGATCATGAAGGTATTTGGTCATCATTTGGATGTTTCTCATTCATGTGTTATATCTATTCATTATATTGGCAGATATCCCACCTCTGTGTTAAATCTTGCTCTTCTTATATTGGCAATTGATCATGTTGCATTTGACTTGTTCAGAGTGTATGAGTTTTACGTACAATGGTTGCATAGAATAAATTCCTTTTTTGTTCTAACATATTGTAGGTTCCATTTGAAGAAGGAAACCTGGATTGTCAATTAAATACCTAGTCCATGCTAATTACGAACCTTTCTTGGATCTGAAGAGAACTTTATTGAAAGCGTAGAGCAGAGCATCAGAATACAAAATATCCCCTAGCTAGCTAACAGAGCTTAAGCTAACCAATCCTCGAATTTTACAAAAAGAAACAGCTATTTGCAAAAAGAAACAGATATGAAAAGAGTATAAAACTAGGAGATGATTGTCACATTAGCTTGAATGTAGACTAAGCTTGTAGATACAGACTTACACTTAAAGATTGATGCTATAGACAAGGAGAATTTGACATATGACTACTCTGTGATGGCAGGTGATCCTGCCATTGATGGATCTCTTTTCAGATTAAGGTTGAAAGCTGCCTGATGGAGGATCCATCTTCAAGCGCAGCAGCAAGAGTTACACTATTGATGGTGCTGAGGCGAATGAAGAGGAAATTAAGGCTGGACAAGAAAAGGCCATGGAAGCCTTTGTAGGAATATTCAAGCTATGATAGATTGAGGGCTCAAACGCCAACGCTCCAATAATAAAAATTTAAATTTTTAACACAATGTTTTATATTTAAATTGTGCTAAGATCGAAAATTTGAGATTATAGAAAATACAGAGCTATTCAAAATTTGATTTACTACAAAGAATTAATTTCAAGCAAATTATTATTTATAGCTGGGTGTATGGCCTCATCTCATACACCCAACCATTCAAAAACTTCCACAAGCAAACATTTATTTTATTTTCATGATCAAATTTCATTTTATCATCAAATAATTAAGAATTTAAGTTTGAATATTGCAGAATGAGTTTTAAAAAATAAATTGCTAAATGTAATTTATCTTATTTTCATTTTTAGACAAATATTCAAACTTACAGTACTATAAATCTTGAGTAGGCTTGCAGAGTGACTACTTCTCATTCAAGAAATGAACAGCACACAAGAGTACATAGGAAGCTGCAAAGTCAACAAACTCTGTTTATAGCTCATCTAACTGACTGACAAAAACAAGTAATAAATGATGCTCTGCAATCAGCTTCAGCTCATTATTCTGCAACCTTCCCAGCTTACACAACTACAACACAAACTCAGCTCACTCATCAAGGTTGAACGCTTCTAAAGTACATAGCAGACCCAGGCTTCAATAGCATCTAAACACAAAAGGAATATTGTCCACCAGAAAATAGTAGAAGTTGGAGAGGCTCAACTCTATCATATAGAACCATGCTCTTCGCCAATGTGGATTTATGTACAAAACGGCTGCCATGGTCAACAACATTATGGCATAAGAAATCATAAAACTCACATAGAAAGCATACATGTCGATAAAGCCACCATCTTTTTTATGATCTTTTCTGTCCTCCTCTGAAACTCTTGGCATTATTGATGAAGAAGAGCAGCTTTTAGATAGTGGAGGTCCACAAAGGAAAGGGTTTCCCTCGTAACTTCTGTTCTCGAATGTCCCAAATTGTGCAACCATGTCAGGTGTCTTGCCAGATAAATTGTTGTGCGCCACACTGAAGACAGCTAGAGAATATAGTTGAGTGAGTTGAGGGATTTTGCCATTCAAGTTGTTATAGGAAAGATCCAAGCTCTCAATTTGCGTTAGGTTTGAAAATGATTGTGGAATCAATCCCGTCAACTTGTTATGGGACAGGTTTAACAGCAGGATTTTGTCAAGATTTCCTATTTCAACAGGAATTTCACCTGTCAAATTGTTGCAGGACAGATCGAGTCCTGACATGAGGCTGAGAATGATTCCTTGGAAATAACGCGATGCATTCTTTGTTGTAACCTCCAAAGGTTGAGCCATAGAATCTATAGGATAACTCCTGGAAATGTTTGGTTGATAAGGATACCTAAGAAGGCTTATGCAAGGGGAACAGGACCAGAAAGATTATTATTAGAAAAATCAACCAATCTTAATTTGAACAAGTGGCATAACTGAATTGGTATTTCACCTTCAAGTCTATTATAACCCAAAAGAAGATAGGTCAATGTTGAAAAATTGCCAATCCATTCTGGAATCCTTTTAGTGAAATCGTTGTGACTAAGATCCAATATTATTAATTCAGAACAACCATAAAATGCATTCGTCAACGGTCCTTGTAGCCTATTTTTTGATAGATAAACTTCACTGATCCTTGGAGGGACAAAGCTAGATGGCAGGTTTCCAAAGAAAGTGTTCTCTGACAGATCCAAGATATTAAGAGAAGTTATATTCCCTATCCAACTAGGGATGATACCAAAGAGATGATTATCGCTCACGTCCAACACTGCCAACCCTGTGCAATTACTTATGCTGTATGGGATACTTCCAGTGAATTGATTGCCATCCAACAATAATAGAATCAATTCGCAAGTAGCCTGTTTTGGGAATATCTGGCCTTGCAAATTGTTGTTTGAAAGAATGAGATAACCTAATAAATTGCATCCGACAATCAAGTCTTGGGGTATTATGCCTGATAGTTGATTTTTGGACAAGTCTAATTCTGTCAGTTGACTCATTTTGCCAAATGATGAAGGAATGCCACCAGTGAGACCATTTCCAGACAAGTTTAGAAAATTTAAACTTGGAAAACATACTCCAATTTCTGTTGGAATAGAGCCATTGAAGTGGTTGTCAGAGATATCTAAGTCTGAAAAATACACATGGGAATGAATTGGCAATTGGAGAGGCCCCGAAAGAGAAGAGTTGTGCAAGTAAAGTGCGTATAATTTTGTGTTGTTCCTGATCAACCAATGTGGAAACTCTCCCTTCATTTTAATATTTGACATATCAACATATTCTAATTCATGCTGATAGTAGAAGAACTTGGGAAACACTCCGCCATCTCCTTGACCTGACAAAGCTAGGGTCCGTAGTTGAAATTTTGGTGTCAAAGTAGGCACATCTATATCTGCATATATTTCATTCTCATAACAATCCAAGTGCTTGAGCTTTGAAAGGTTGAAGAATGGCAGAAGAGAGATTGGGATTTGGAACAGGTTCCTTGAAAGATGTAATGTGTGCATGGATGTGAGGGTCCCCAGGGGAGATAAGGAGATATTTCCGATGAAGTGATTGGAAGATAGATCTAACAGTTGAAGGGATGTTAAATTTGCCAGACATAAAGGTAAAGTGCCACTGAGATCATTGTTGCTCATATCTAGCTTTTGAAGATGTTTTAACTCGCATAAACCTAAAATTATTTATATGAAAAGTGTTAGTATAAATCTAAAATGTGTCTATCAAATATCAATTTGTGAGAGTTAATTATGGTAAAAAAGACATTCTAAGCTTTGCTTTCAAATATATTTTCATTTTTAGAATTGTATAAACAAGCAATTTGAAATTTTTGAAAGACTAGTAAGGGTCTATGTTTATTTTTTATTTATTTATTTTTTTTATAAAATGATAGACTAAACTTTATTAAAATGTCTAAAGTCCACAAATAATATAAAAATTTTAAAAACTATTTTATTTATTGCATACTACTACATCAATATAATTATTAACACAAAAAAAAATATCTTTAAAATTGATATCAATTTGTCAAATATTCAAGTGAGTATAAAAAAAATTCATAAAATTCCTTTTTGTAATAAACCATGAGTGTGACAAAAAGAGGGTTAAAAGAACATTACCTTTGGCTGCAGGTATGGTGCCGTTTAGTTGACAAAATGACAATAATAAAATCTTAAGGGAGGGCATCTTTTCGATGTCTTTTAAGAAGCTGTTGTTGAGAGTAGACCATCTCAAATCCAAATGCTCCAAATTTTTGAAATTCGGCAAGCCTATTAAAAAATAATATTACTGTTTTTATTAAAAAATAATAATTCAATTATGTGTTTAATAACACAATTAAAGAATGAAAAATGATATTTTAATATAATGATAAAGGTGAGATTATTTAAAAATGGAAATCACAGATAAACCTTAATATTATGAAAATATTATTCATCAAATATAGTCATTAAATAAATAAATAAATAAATAAATAAAAGAGCTTAACAGATAAATCTTGACATGTATATTGTATAGCTCAAATGAAGTTTTTTGAAGGCTATAAATGAGCCTTTTTTTTTTTTTTGTTTAAATCTTATCGAATTACCTTGACTAGGTAGGTCAGCATTGAGGCCTTTCATAGATAAAAATTTAAGAGAGGGCAATGCTCTAAGGCTCTTAAAAGACTCTTCATCCAATGAGGAACCATCCAGGGACAACTCTTCCACGCTTGAAAAATTACCCATCTCTACTTAATGAAAAAAAAAAAAAAAAAAAGGGCAGAGCTCCAATGAAACTAGGCAAATTAATCACAAGTATTGCGGCATATATGCAAATAATGACTAATGAGAATAACTTGAAGGAGTTTTGGGCATATCTCAAAGACCTACCTTGAGCAAATATTCCTCCTTTGAAGCTTTTATGCATTAGAGAAAGGGTCTTGAGAAATGGGTATGCCCCTAATAATTCTAGCTGAATGCTGCTTCTTCCATCCCAATTAATGTCATCAAGGAAAAGAGAGCTCAAATTCCTAATGATTTTGACATCTGCAAGTGAATGAACAAAATATGGTATTCAGACATGTTTTTTTATATCTTCGATCATGCTCAATGCCATTATACCAATTGGCAAGCCAATGTGATCTTTGGACATCTTAGCAAAGGAGGGTTGTATTTTATTGTTAATATTAGTCTACAGGGCTTAAGGCTAGTCTATATGCACACACAGTTACTTGTAACAAATTGCTTCACTAGTGAATACAATTATGTTTTGTGATATAATAGAGAAAAAATGTAATATTTAATTTATGGAATTGGAATCTATATTGAAAATACAATAAAAACCAACAACCAGGACCACCCAACTATTAATGCATGTATCAAACTTTGTTTTAACTAGCATACCTCTTGAGTCCACAACTTTGGTAATTTGATTTCCTCCTAGGCTCAGTACCTTTAAGTTGCCCAAAGCATCCAATTCTAGATATAAGAAGAAGAAGTAAAACAAATCCTATATAATTAGCATGTTCATCTAATAATTGTGGAATGTTATTGAGTTTGTAAGAGAATTAAAAATAATATTTTATAAATAAATAAATAGAAAGAAAAAAAAAAAGAAAGTGAAACTCACTTTGAATATCGACTGTACCTCTCAATCCACAATTATCCAAATGTAATTCTATTAAAGATGAAAGATCACCAATGGATGATAGGGTACTATTGCCGATGTCATTAAAACTTAAATCAAGAAATTCCAAATTGCTAAGTTTTGATAGTCCTTCAATTGTGCACCAAAGCAGATCTAGTTAGTGACTTTACATGTAATTTTCTTTTTTCTTAACAAAAGTGTGTGTGTATATATATATATATATTATTATTATTATAATTTTAAATTTTTTAATATATATTATTTATTTATTTATTTTATAATATTAAAATTTTATTATTGTAAAATAAATATTTTCTTAAATAATTATTCAATTTTAGTCAAAGAATGTTATAGTATAACTTTGTTTATAAAAAAAAGAAGGTCGTTATTTTTAACGGTTGAAAAAGAGTAATTTTATTATGATGGAAAACTTAAAAGTTATCTCTTAAAAGGTTTAATTAAATTTTGAGAAAATGAAAAATTTTCAACTCTTAATTTGGAAAATTGGCGCAAATGAACATAATACTTTATTTTTCAATTTTCTTAAAAAGTTCTTTTTGCAAATTACCCTAATTTTTCACAAGTGAATAACTCAAGAATCTGCAAATTTTCAAGTCTCTATAGTCCTCCACAAGCAAAATAAAAAAAAAAATATTGGTTAAAATTTGTGCTTGAATAAGATTTAAAAATAAATAAAAGGAGACATTGAAAAATTATAATATAAAAATATCACAATTTGAGCTAACCTTGAAAATCAGTTATATTTTCTAATTTGTTGCCGATCAATGTTAAAGATTTTAAAGATGAGAATACACTTAGAAGTGGTATGATGCTCTTGTCGAAGTTGTTGTCTGACAAATCAAGAAACTCCAAATTTTCAAGTCCTGATAGTCCTTCACAAGTCATAAAAGAGTATCAGTCAAAGTTTTACTTGAAAATTGAAAATAAATAAGTAAAAGGAAAATCCTGATCAATTATAATAAAAAGATATCGCAATTAGAGCTAACCTTGAATGCCACTTTCCAATCTATTGCCAGCTAAATTTAATGATTTTAAAGATGGAAAAATGCGTAAAAATGGTATGATGCTATCAGTGAAGTTGTTGAATGACAAATCAAGAAACTCCAAATTTTCAAGTCCTGATAGTCCTTCATAAGTCATAAAAGAGTATCAGTCAAAGTTTTACTTGAAAATTAAAAATAAATAAAAGGAAAACTCTTATTAATTATATAATAAAAATATATCACAATTTGAGCTAACCTTGAATATCACTTTTGAATATGTTGAATGACAAATCAAGAAACTCCAAATTTTGAAGACTTGATAGTCCTTCAAAAGTCACAAAAGAGTGTTAGTCAAGTTTGTGCTTGAAAATTGAAAAATAAGTACATAAACAAATGGAAAATCCTCAAAAATTAGAACAAGGAAACATTTTAAGCTGAGCTAACCTTGAATATCAGTTACACTTTCCAATCTATTGTGGGCCAAATTCAATGATTTTAAAGGTGAAAGATGGCCAATAGATGATACAATGCTCTCGTTGTTGAACAAGTTACCTTTTAAATCAAGAAACTCTAACTTGTTGAGCCTTTCTAATCTTTCAAAACCTGCATCATAAGAGGTAGATACCTAGTTAGATTTATTTATTATTTATTATTTTCGAGTTGTCAAAAAAAAAACTTAATTATGTTTCAAACTACTTTTTGTTTTCTTAACAATAACTAAAATTAAAGTGTTATTAGCAGTTTTTATCAAATATTTAGAAAAAAAAAACTTAAAATATTATGAAACAAAAGGTGTATTAGTTATTGCATAATTATACGATAATGCAAAACAAATCAATATTCTACCTTCATTCTCAACACAATCAATAACATAATTGCGTTGTAAGCTAAGACTCGTCAATTCTTGAAAAGGAAGAAACAAAGAGGCATTGAAGCACCATTCAGAGGCCCAATAATCGCCCCGAATACTGAGTTTGGAAACTCGTCCAGTGGTGGAGTTGCAGTGAATATTTTCCCATTTACAACAGTCATCGGTGTATAATCCCCAAGAAGAGAGTGACATGCGTTCAGGATAATTGAAAGAAGCCTTTAGTTGCAAAAGAGCATTTCTCTCATTCTCAAAACAACCATCACAGCTCCACCATCCCTCTAATAATGAAGCTATTACTAAAGCAACCAACAGCTGCTTAATTAGCTTCATTTCAGTACTTGTATGCGAAATATAAACAATTATTTCTCTTCAATTACGCAATGAAGCAACAGCCTAACACCTTTGGACTTTTATAGACCCATGTTGTGTAATAATTTCAGTTGAGCTTCCTTGCTTCATCAACTAGTTTTTCTTTTCTTTTTTCACCCGGTCAAGTCTCCTCCCTTCTTCTCCTTTATATGGGCTTTTGAGTAAAATAGCATAAGAAGATTGGCAAGTCTCTGGAATTTATTTGCTTTTATCCACAACGCTTTTTCTGGCCTTTTTTATACGGCAAAAATAAAAAGACAAATGTGAAAAAAAAAAATTATCACTAACCGTGTTTGAGGTTTGATATTATAATGGAAAGTTTAAAAATGTATTTTTAGAAAATATTATTTTAATGCTGTTAAAAAATGGTTTAATTATTTTAGAATTGTATAATTAAAATATATTGAATTTGATTAATTTCAAACCAATATATATATATATAATGAATTGTTGTTCCAAATAATATTTTAAAAGCCATATTAAATAAATTTTTATGCATTTGATACTTGTTGAACATATTTTCACTCGCCAAAATTTTTTAAAATTATTTAATTTTGACAAATGTCTTGTTTATTTTTATTTTTATTTTTATTATTTTTTATAATATTAAATATTTCTTTTGAATTAATTAATGAATGCAACATCCTAACACTTTAAGCTTTTTATGGACCCAGGTTGTATAATAATTTGAGTTGAGCTTTCTAGCTTGATCAACTACTTGGCAAATGTTGCACCACTCATCATGTCTTGAACTGCTTGCTTTAATAGAGTCAAGTCTTGTGTGGCCTGCCCATAAACAAATTTTCTTGCCTTTTTTATACGGCAAAATAAAGGAATTAGTTTGCTTTGTCTGAGTCAAGTCTTAAGTGGAAGTGTGAATCTAATACATACACTTTTTCTTGCCTTCTTTATAAGGCAGAATAAATGACTTCTTGTTCATTGAAAATGATGCCATTTTGATTATGAATCTAAGATAAGATAATAGGATTGAACCATTGGGCTAATAGCTCGATGGTTGTGCACTTGCTTGTGAGTTTGAAATCAATTGATTCAATTCAGAATCAAACAAAAATAAGCAATTAATTGAAATGAAAAAAATATAAAAATTGAAATGTGCTTAGGTAATAAAAGGAATTGAACCAAATCAATTCTATTATTTCAACTTAATTTTTTGATTTTGCCCTTCTTTTTTTACTTCCCTACATTTGCCTCACTTTCTTGGGTATTCTCTCAAACCAACTAATCACATACCAAAACAGAAAACCTTCGACACATTCTTTCTCACGAACAGAAGAAATTATAGTATTTTCAAATTCGATTTATTAAAACTAATTCAAAGCATTGGACTCCGTGATCCGTGCTCAATTATTTCATATCTTGCAAATCAAAGACAACTTCTGTAATGGTCTATAAGTTCGTGAATAGTTGCTGACTCGCAAGTCTTGATTTGAAATGGAACCAGTATTTTATAATTATGCATATGCACTCAGCATTTTAAATTCACAAAATTATCTCTATATTTTATAAATTATTTTTGATTATTTAAAGATAAATTATAATTTTATTATTTCAAAAAATATCTTTCCTTTCGATATTTTCTTTCTATATATATATATATATATATATATATATTCCTTTTAATTGTTGTGTATTCTTTTATCATTCTCCAATTATTTTCTTTCCTGTCATCCAAACGTAATGATTATTTTCTTCTATTCCAAATATGATTATTTTATGATTACTTTATTAATATGTAATTTTTGAATAGTTTGTTACATTAAAATATATTTTAATTAATAAAAATAAATTTTTAGTATAAAGTTTCAACTAAAAATGAATATAAAATATATTTTATATAAAAAAAATTAAATATACAATTTAAATTGAGAGACTATTTTGTTAATCAAATAAAATTTTAAAGACTATTTTATTAATTAAATAAAACTTTATAAACTATATTATAATTTATCGTTAATTTTCTTAAATTCAATTTAATACTTTAACTACAATTGTGATAGCTAATTATGATTTAGCGATGATACATACAAAATAAAATAAAATTAAATTTTGATCATAATCATGAATACTCTAAAAGTTTTAGATTTTTTTTATACCATATATATATATATATAATCAACCACTTTTATACGATATATATATATACATAATTTTTTCTTTTTTTATTTTTTTTCTTTTTATTAGCTAAAAATATTATTATAATGATAAAAAGAAACCGAAGGTGCAACGACCACCAGCTTTTCATCAACTGTTGTAGCACCCGTCATATGTTAAAACTAGCATAATATCTACACTATTTATTTATAATTTATAATTTTTATTTTTTAATTTAATTTTTAATTATATTTTAAATAAGATAAATTATTATCATTAATAAATAAATTTTTAATTAAAATTTTCTCTCTTATTTAATTTAATTTGAATTAATTTTTATTTATTATAATAATAAATTTTTAATTAATTTATAGTATAAATAATTAAAATACTTATTTAATTTTTTTATACATATATTAATAATAGTTTCGATGATTACTTCATTAAAATATAATAAAATTACTTTATTCAAAAAATAATTTAAATTTCATAAAATTTTTATATTTTATCTTATAATTTATATAAATTAATTTTTTTAGATTACATAAAATATATTAGATTAATGGAAAAATTATGTTATTTAAAAAATATATAAATATAATTTTTTATTATTAATATAATAAAAAATATATTAAATTACTAATAATGAATTGAATTATTTAATTTTAATAATAATGAAAATATAAAATATTATTATTAATGAAAAATAACATTTTATTATATTATTTTTAAAAAATATTATATCATTAAATTTTTATAAATTAATTTTTTTTATTAATTGGATATATTTTTCATAAAATAATTCTTTGAAAAAATGTTATCGTTTTATATAAATTTATAATATAAGATAAATATAGTTCATAAAAATTAAAATTTTAATATATCATCATTTTTTATTAAAATAATAAATATTAAAATTACATATTATTTTTCAAAAGATAGATTCTATAATTTTAATATTGTAACTTTATTTTTTTAATCATCTTTACTTATATTTAAATTTTTGATATAATCATATTGGCATTCTATTTTTGAAATTCTACTATTATATAAAAATATAATTTAGAGATAATTTATGCATAAAAATTTAGATATTTAATTAAAATTTGAAAATATTTCAGTTAAAAATTAATGATAATAAAATATGGATAGTTAAAATATTAATTATACTTGTATTCGGTATATAACTATAATGAAATAAAATATTAAAAAATTTAAGAAATATTGGATAAGAAATTTATAAAAAAAAATAGTAATTAAATAAATATTAATTAAATATATTTAAATAAATATATTTTTAGAATGATAACTAATAACTTTGAAAGAAATAATAAAAAAACATAGTAAGTTTAAAAAAGATTTGAGAGCACTTAGGTGAAATGTCTCATA
This sequence comes from Hevea brasiliensis, assembly GCF_030052815.1. Taxonomy (NCBI): domain Eukaryota; kingdom Viridiplantae; phylum Streptophyta; class Magnoliopsida; order Malpighiales; family Euphorbiaceae; genus Hevea; species Hevea brasiliensis. The sequence continues at coordinate 11,800,427 of NC_079505.1, forward strand.
TGACATACTATATATGGACAAATATATAGAAACAATTAAAATAAAAGTTTAATTTTATAATTAAATAAAATTTAATTGAAAATCAGTAATAAAAACACTTAAATTTAATTTTTGTAATAGTTAAATGTTTCTTATTTATTTAGTCGTTTTAATTCTTTCAATAGTTATAAGTTAGTCATAATAATAATGATAATAATAAGTATTAATTAATCTTAAAAAAGTGAAATAAAAAAATATTAAATTATTAACATAAAAATTAATACATATTAAATATAAATAAGTCAAATCTCTATATTTTATTTTTATAACTTTTTATTTAGATTACACTTTTTGTCTCTCAAATTTTTTAATAAAAATTTCATAATAGAAAATATAATAATACAATAAAAATATTTATTAAAAATATAAAATAATTTAAAATTAATTAAATTATATAACAATTGATTATGTGATCACAAATTAATAACCATCACTGACATTTTATTATTGTTATTGTTGCTGTTGTTAAATTATTATTATTATTATTATTATTATTATTATTATTATTATTATTATTATAATAGAGGGTGATATATGGTAAATAATATTTTCACATAAATAAGTTATAAAAAAATAAATATAAAAAATTTTTAAATAATACATTTAATAAAAAAGGTTTTAATTTTTAAAAATCAATTTTTAAAGAAAATAATAATTTAAATCATAAATGTTAAGGTATTATATTAAATAATATTGATAATTAAAAGAGAAATAAAAAAAATTAAATAATTATTATTATAATAGAGTATAAAAAAAAATTATTAAAGGAAAATGACACGTAACAAGTTTTTTAAAGAAAGTATCACGTGACATTTTTTTGAAAATACTATTCTGCTTTATATATATATATATATATATATATATATATATATATAAAGAGAAAATAGTGCAATTATATACAATAATTTTTATTATAACAATTGATCATGATAATTACATTATATTGTCACGACCCAACCTATGGGCCAGACCGGCACTAGGACCTGGGCCAGCCTAAAGCCCTCGAGGCTCGTAGTAAGCCTAACTATTCATTAATTCAACTCTAAGGCCCATTTGGGCCCAATTTCAAGAAATCAACCAGACAGAATCCGGCCATAAAGTGGACCTTTCAACGGGGAGTTTTTGACTCACCCGACCTGTAAACAAAATATATCATCATTTGGGGAGCTCAGCTCACCCTCCACATACTCATATCAACATAAAGATAAATGGGAGCTCAGCTCCCTCATCCAGTCCATCAAACATGCATATAAAAATTTTACAGGTCCACATAACAATTTATATTACAGACCCGAATCATTTAAACATTTCTAACACATGCGGAAATTCTAGGAGTAAATAAAATTACACAAATATTGATAAACAACCTGCGAAGGAGAAAAACAGATTAACCACAATAAAATCCTCCTGTAGCCTGAAAAAATATTGAACAGGAGTGAGCGTTCGACTCAGAGAGTAAAATATCAATTTTAACCATAATCTCTATAACCATCTAAAACTAATGCACCCTATGGAGTGAAATGCAGCATCAGCAATAAATTCACATCATAATAGCAAAAAGGTAATTTGGAGCACTCACACACCCAATAATATCAATCATAATATATAGGAGCTGATCCCCTATACAGCTCTCTTAAATCCAACCTGGTGCCAGCGAAGAACTCAAGCCGGACTTTCGCTTAATAAACCAAATCGAGGTCCCAGCGAAGAACTCAAGCCGTGACTACCCCCGAAGGATCGGGTCCCAGCGAAGAACTCAAGCCGTGACTACCCGTCCTATCCATAGTCCACACCACATCACAAGCACGCCAACGCACGCACACTGCTCCAAATTACCACAACAACATACATAGCACTTTCACAGTTATGAATGCAACATAAATCATGCCTAGGATTTATCTACATAGATATATGCATATAAGTGATGCATGAGCATGCTTAAACATATAATAATATCGAAATTACAATTAAAATTAATATTTTACTCACAGACTTGACAACGGTCACTATGGCAGCTGGGCGGAGGAAGAAGGCTGTCCCGGCTCACCTGACAATTACATTACAATTATTTAATACAATTGACTCAATACAAATCATGAAAAGACCAAATACGTCCTAAGTCGTGCCGAAAATCCGGCAGAGTCTCCCCTATACCTAGGACCTACCCAACCTGTAAAATGGCTCAAAACACACTTCTATATTCACAATCCATATATCCACAACTCAATCACATCACACAGCCCCTCCTGGGCCCATCAAATCAGTCATCCATCACAGTATGTAAAATTTCAATTTAGACCTTATAATTGATCATTTTTGCAAAAACTGCCCAAATAAGCTCTAAAAATTCTAAAACTTTGCCCCGCGGTCCTTAGCAATATCACTAGGCTATTGCAAAAAGAATCATAATTTTCTGAGCTACCACGAATATTTTATGGATTTTTAATCCTATTTAAGCACTAGAAAATTACGAAAAAGCAAGGTTCGGGTTTACCTTTTCCGATTCCGACTCCGGGGACGTGCTCGGGACGTCTGACAATGGGGGGGGTAGCCAAAACCTCGGTCCAATTCGGAGACTTTTCCGGTAACGGGTCTGTCTAGCCGGAAATTCACAGACCTGGTCAACTGTCGAATTTCCGCGAATTGAGGATACCTACACGAAGCCCACAACACGGGGGTTAGTAAATAAATTTTTCAGAATTTTCTAAGCTCATTTAATGCTCGGAAAGACATTGCGAAGTTTCGTAGGACCCATCGAAAAACGGTGTCAGAAAAATTCGAAATTTATGTCACCGCGAAGCTCTCGACGAGTGGAGCGCTCTGGTACTCTCGGTTTTCTCGTGGGATTCACGGTTTGCGAGAAATCTAGCACGAAAGTCAAAATGGGCTAAAACTTTCTGGGCAAAAATAGAACAAACCGCTCGATGAATTTCGGTGTTCTTAGTGTCTATGGAAAGCTCTCGACGAGTAAATGAATTTAGACATAAGACCCGGTCCGATTGGTGGCCGGATTTTTGATCGGGAAGTCGAACGGTCGCTCGCGCGTCGCTCCACTTCGGGCGCCGTTTTCCGGCGTTCCAGGCGGCAGCCGGTGGGCTGGGACGGCTGGGGGTCGGCGCCGGCGAGCTGGGGTGGCAGGGGAGGTGGCGGCGCGGCAAGGGGAGGAGGGAGGAGAGAGAAAAAGAGAGAGAAAGGGAGAGGGGTCGGGACGCGGAGGGAGGAAGAAGGAAGAAAAAGAAAAGGCCGGTCCGATTCGACCGGTCCGATCTGGTCCGGTTTGATTCGGCCGGTTCGATTCAGGATATAAAATTTTGAATTCTTACTCTGCCTCGGGATCGAAAACGAGGTCCAAAATTCCAAAAAAATTTCAGAAAACTCAGAAAAATTTGTAGACTCCAAATATATTTTTAGTTTTGCCACGTGGTCTTTAAATAAATTTTTAAAAATCATTAAAGTTTATATTTTCGAAAAATCGAACCCGATTTTTAAAATTCGAAAAATCTCAAATAATTTCTTAAAATTTAAATAAAATTAAAATATCAATAATACTCATAAAATAATAAAAATTTAAAATTTTTGGGGTGTTACATTCTTCCCCCCTTACAGAAAATTCATTCTCGAATTTTACACAAGGCAAAATAAAGTACATGATTACACATTGAACAGGTAAGGGTACTTGCTACGCATGTCCCATTCTGACTCCCAGGTGCACTCTTCCACCGACTGACTCCTCCACAAAACCTTAACCATAGGGATCTGTTTTGATCTTAGCTGTCTCACTTGGTAGTCCACTATGGCTACAGGTTGCTCCTCAAATGTTAAGTTCTCTTTTAGCTCTATTACATCTGACTGTAGTACATGAGAAGGGTCTGGAATTTATTTCCTGAGCATGGAGATGTGAAACACAGGATGAACATGAGAAAGGTTGGGTGGTAGCTCCAACCGGTAGGCAACTGCTCAAACTCTATCAGTAACCTCAAAAGGTCCGATATACCGAGGTGCCAACTTGCCCTTCTTTCCAAATCTCATGACTCCCTTCATTGGAGAAACCTTCAGGAATACATAGTCGCCTACTGCAAACTCCACATCCCTCCGTGCGGGTGCATAACTCTTACGCCTCTTGAAAAGTTTTTCAATCGTTCCCTGATTAAAGGAACTACCTCTGAAGTGTACTGCACTAGGTCTACATTATGCACCTTCGCTTCTCCCATTTCCGTCCAACACAGAGGAAACTTACACTTTCTTCCATATAGTGCCTCATAGGGTGGCATCCCTATGCTGGAATGGTAACTGTTATAGTAGGCAAACTCCACCAAAGCTAACTGATCATCCCATTGACCTCCAAAATCCAAAACACTCATGCGAAGCATGTCTTCCAGTGTTTGGATTGTCCTTTCGGACTATCCGTCTGTCTGAGGGTGAAAAGCAGTACTAAAGTTCAACTGTGTGCCAAGTGCCTCCTGCAACTTTCTCCAAAATCGAGAAGTGAACTGGGGCCCTCTGTCAGATATTATGGAAGTCGGAATTCCATGCAATCTGACGATTTCTCGAATATAGAGTCGGGCGTACTGAGCAACAGAATATGTAGTCTTCACAGGCAAGAAGTGAGCTGATTTGGTTAGGCGGTCTACAATTACCCATATCGAATCATATCCTCACGTGGTACGAGGCAACCCAGTCACAAAATCCATAGTGATCATTTCCCACTTCCATTCTGGGATAGGGAGCTCTTGCAGCTTCCCTGACGGTCTCTGGTGTTCAAACTTCACCTTCTGACAAGGTAAGCACTTGGACACAAAGTCAGCTATGTCTCTCTTCATGCCATTCCACCAGTAGCTATCTTTCACATCATGGTACATCTTGGTGGAACCTGGGTGGACATTGTACAGTGTATAGTGTGCCTCTCGCATGATTTCATCTCTGAGATTGTCCACATCGGGCACACATATCCTAGAACCTTGCATAAGGGCGCCATCATTGGCAAACCCGAACTCACCACCTTCACCTTGCTGTACTCTTTCTATGATCTTCATCAATTGTTGGTCTCTGTGCTGGGAAACTCTAAGTCTGTCCCGCAAGTCTGGCCTCACTGAAAAATGAGCCAACAATACCCCCTCATCTAAAAGATCTAGGATTAAACCTTGATCTATTAACTCATGTACTTCCCGAATCAATGGTCTTTTCTCTACTGAAATGTGCGCCAAACTGCCAGAAGATTTTCTGCTCAAAGCATCTGCTACTACATTGGCCTTCCCAGGGTGGTACTGGATAGTGCAATCATAGTCTTTCAGAAGCTCCATCCATCTCCTCTGTCTCAATTTTAAATCCCTCTGTTGGAAGATGTACTTCAAACTCTTGTGGTCGGTGTATATCTCGCACACTTCACCATACAGGTAGTGTCTCCAGATTTTTAGTGCAAAGACTACAGCCGCCATTTCCAAATCATGGGTGGGGTAGTTCTGCTCATGCTTCTTCAGCTGTCTTGAAGCATAAGCCACTACTTTTCCATTCTGCATCAAAACACACCCTAGGCCAACTCTGGAGGCGTCACAGTACACGGTGTATCCTTCACCACTCATAGGTAGTGTTAACACAGGGGCAGTGGTTAGACACTCCTTAAGCTTCTGGAAGCTCTTCTCACAGTCATCTGTCCAAATGAATGGAACATTCTTCCGAGTTAACTTAGTTAAGGGAGCTGCTATCCTGGAAAAATCTAGCACAAAACGCCTATAGTAGCCCGTAAAAACTTCGCACCTCGATTATGCATTGTAGGCCTAAGCCAATCGATTCTGACTTCAATTTTCTTGGGATCCACTTGAATACCTTCCCTAAAAACCACGTGTCCCAAGAATGAGATGCTTTCTAGCCAAAATTCACATTTTAAAAATTTGGCATATAGTTGGTGCTCCCTCAAAGTCTGCAACACCATTCTCAAGTGCCACACGTGTTCTTCCTCGGTCCGAGAGTATACCAAAATGTCATCTATGAATACGATGACAAAACGGTCCAAAAATGGCTTGAACACCCGGTTCATCAAGTCCATGAAGGCTGCTGGTGCATTAGTGAGTCCAAAAGACATCACCAAGAACTCATAATGACTATATCTTGTCCTGAATGCCATTTTGGACACGTCCTCATTCCTGATTCTCAACTGATGGCAGCCTGATCGCAGGTCTATCTTGGAAAAGAATCTAGCCCCTTGGAGCTTATCAAATAGATCGTCGATCCGAGGAAGTGGATACTTGTTCTTCACAGTCACCTTGTTCAGCTGTCTATAGTCAATGCACAACCTCAATGACCCATCCTTCTTTCTCACAAATAGAACAGGAGCACCCCAGGGTGAAGTGCTCTGACGTATGAAACCTTTGTCCAACAGCTCGTGTAGTTGCTCCTTTAACTCTTTCAATTCTGCTAGGGCCATCCTGTAAGGTGGCATTGATATGGGGTTTGTACCCGGAACAACATCAATGCAGAACTCTATTCCCCTTTCTGGTGGCAACCCTGGAAGCTCTTCAAGGAAGACATCCATGAATTCTCTGACAATAGGAACATTTTCCATGTTGACACCTTCTACAGATGTATCTCTCACCAATGCCAAATACCCTTGGCATCCACGCCTCAATATTTTTCTAGCACTAATTGCTGACACCAAGTTATATGGAGCCACGCTCCTGTCACCATCAAAGCTAAACTCTTCCACACCGGGTATGTGGAAATACACCTTTTTGTTCCTACAGTCTAAAGTGGCATAATGAGTTGCCAACCAATCCATCCCCAAGATTACATCGAAATCCATTACTGGTAGAGGAACTAAGTTTGCTGGGAGAATCTTTCCATCTACTGGGCTACCCGGAAAAACCATATCTACATCTATGTTGTCACTAAGTGGGGTAGCTACCGACAAAGGGCATTCTAAAGTTGTAGGATTTCTACCCAATCTCATGGCAAACACAGGGGAGACAAATGAGTGCGTAGCACCCGGATCTATCAAAACACGAGCCTCATAGAAACAGACTAGTAGAATACCTGCCACAACTGCATTGGAAGCCTAAGCATCCTGGTGGGTCAGAGTGAAAACCCAAGCTTGACCCCTACCCTGAGTGGCAGAACCCTGATACTGACTTCTACCTCCTGATCTGCCTCCAAATCCACGTCCCCCTTGTCCTCGGCCTCACATCGAATCGATCGCCTGCCATCTTTGGAAGCACCGGATACAATCGACGAGGAACATTTGCAATGTAACCTGTGACCCCATCTGTGGCTCGCTGAACACGGGGCATTCCCTAGCAAAGTGACCTGGTTGGCCACACCTGAAGCATACTCCTGAACCCATCATATAAGGTCCTGAATGTCCTCTTCCACACTGCGCACAAGGTGCCAAAGAGGATCCTGAACTGGACCTGTAATCGGCTGCATTTTGAATCGTGACCACTGCTGGATCCGTATCCTGGTCTGAACCCTCGAGGTTTGTGTCTAAAACCACTCTTCTTGTTCCTACTTCTTCCTCTGTAATTACTCTGGCCGCCACTATCTGGAGCACCCAAATGGGGAGCACCTAAAGAACCCTCTGCTCTGTTTTTCTTTGCTCTTCCGCTGTCATCCGCAGCATAGCTAATCTCTATCTGTCTGGCTCGATCAACTACACATCAAACGACTGATCAGACATCATGGCCAGGTTTGCATACCTCCTGTCAAGCCCCTTTAGGAACCTCTTCACCTTCATAGTTTCTGTAGCAACTGCTGTAGGGGCATACTTGCTCAACTCAAGAAATTCTGTAGCATATTCATCTACAGACCTGCCATTCTGTCTTAAGGCCTCAAAGGCCCACTGCTTTTGATCCCTAAAGCTTTCTGGCACAAACTGATTGATGAATAGTTCCACAAACTGAGTCCACGACAAACCCTCCATCCGAGGTAATATGTAGTCATTCATCCATTGTCTAGGCATAGGCCCCATGACATGCTGCATACACTCTATTAGTCTTCTATCAGTCAACTGCAATTCTGTTCCTGCCTGTCTGCAGGAATCCAAAAACCGATATGCATCATCTGACACATCATAAGTACCAGGCACTAACTTCTTGAAATTGATGATCTGTTTGTAAGGTTCCCCTCTTGGTGCGGTGGACTGCTGCTGCTGTGGAGGGTGGACCATATACTGTGCCATCATGTCGATGGTTCTCTGCAACCCAGCTAGAGTAGCTGCCATGGGGTCCATGGGACCCTGTGCCATAAAAGATTGATCCTGAACTGGTGGCAGCTGCTCTTCTACTTGAGCAGCTCTTGGCCTCCTACCCCGCCTCCTCGGGGCAGGCGCCTCATCCTGTGCCGACACCTCGTCAGGCACATCTGGTTCTGGTGCAGTGGCAGCTCTCCTGCTTCTAAACATTTTCCTGAAATTCAGCAGCATTAGCCCACAAAATTCAAAACTGCACGTTACACAGCTCTATGACTCATATTTACACACAATATATAAAGTAGAAACTAGAAGCAAAGATGACAATGCAAGACGAATGTGGACCCTATTTTTCCGCATGTGACTCCTAGTAGACTCTTTTTAACACTTTAGACAAACAATCCCAAAGAATCTGGAGCCTAAGCTCTGATACCACATTTGTCACGACCCAACCTAGTGCCGGTCCGGCCCATAGGTTGGGTCGTGACATATATAATCAACAGTAAAAGTGTAATTATTTTACATATAAGAATTACACTAGATAATTATTCTGAAAACTGGGCCATATTATTCTATTGAAATAATTACACTTTCACCAAGTCAACTATCCTCTCTCTTTCTCACTCTCATCCCTTCTTCTCATTTATATGATCTTTTGAGTAAAATAGCATAAGAAGATTGGCAAGTCTTTGGAATTTATTTACTCTAATCCACAACAATTTTTGTAGCATTTTTAATACGGCAAAATAAAAAGACAAATGTTCCACCTCTCATCACACGTTTAAAATGGAGAAAATTATTGAGTGCAACCATTGCATGCACAATGGTATAGTTCTAACCATTGATCATGATGGGTCACTTTACAATCAACGGATAAAGTGCATTCGTTGACTATAATAGGGCTTTTGAGTAAAATAGCATAGGAAGATTGGCAAGTTTTTGGAATTTTTTTGCTTTATAACCGAGTCAAGTCTCCTGTGGAAGGGTGAAGCTGATATGGACTGCCCAGCATCACTTTTTCTTGCATTTTTAACACGGCAAAATAAAAGAATTTGTTTGCTTTAACTAAGTCAAGTCTTGTGTGGAAGTGTGAATCTGATATGGATTACCAACAACACTTTTTCTTACCCTTCTTATAAGGCAGAATAAATGACTTTGTTGTTTGTGGAAAATGATGCCATTTTGATTATGAATCTAAGATAACAGGATTCAATCACTGGACAAATAGCTCCATAGTTGAGCACTTGCCTCTTAATATAAGAGGTTTTGAGTTTATGTAATCTCTAACAATTCTATTTATTTTAAATATTTTCAATGCATAAAAATAAACATGAGAAGCAAAATAATATAACATATATTACGAATTTACTATTGAAATAAGCATGATATTGCAAGATATCCTATACATCAATTAAATATGAATTTTTATTTAATATTGTGTCATCACAATTCTAGAGATTGAGTTTATTATGAATTTTATATATATATATATATATATAGAAATTCAGCAGAAAGAATAAAAAATAATAAAAAAAAGATGAAGAAGAAAGAAGATTAGAAGAACCAGAGAGCCTTGAGCAAGAAGAGAGTTATTATTCAATCATAGATAGCATATTACAGAAGGTTCAATCCCTTGCATAAAGATTACAATCAGCTCTTCTCTCTAACTGTTTAACAGCTCAAAACTTCTCTAACAGCTTAACAACTACACTAATCAATATTTATCCCAGAAAAAAAAGAAAAAAATCCACCACCAATAGACTGAAACAAGCTCTCAAGGGAATCTCTGCTAATTGAACTGAACTCTTGCAAGGCACAATGTCACTTCATCCTGCTTTTGATCCTGCTCAAATACCTGATTGCATCTACACTGAACATTTGTTTTATCTTGCATTTGATCTTCTCATTATTGATTATTCCCTTCTTCACTGAACACAGATAATCCAAAATCAGTGGCATTCAGCATGGCTCCCTCATCCTTGCTAGCCAGCAAGAAATTCTATGGCTTGAAATACATTTTTGAAAAATCCACCTTCATCAACAGGCATTGAGCTTCTCTTTTCCGCAGACTGTCAACTGAATCCATCATAACCTCATCCAAATAATTCCTTTTTACTAAACCCTCATTATTCATGGAATTTAGCAATGAACCACTGATCATTTCTTGAGATTCATCATTCCATTGTAATCCCCCTGCAAGTCCTCATTCGTTACCGCCATTTCAGGTTCATTACTCTTCTGTGTTTCCTCTACACACATTGAAGACACTTCATTATCTTTCTCTTGAACAAGCTCCACATTTCCATTTATTTTCCTTCCCAAAAGAGGAACTAATTCGATCAAGCCAACCTTTGCCTCTTCACATCTCCACTTCCCAAATCCCTCACCTTTTCAACTTTCTTTGGATATTTTCGCTCCTTTATTTTGGAAGGATATATCTACTATTGTCATAAATAATTAACAACTTCTCAATTTTGGTGTGGAATGGAGCTTGATTTTATTAATTGGTAAGGGGAATTTGAGAATACTCACCACAAGAAGAAAATGGGCTGAATAGGGAAAAATTATTATATACGATTGGAGTATGTCGAAATGATTTTATTTTGACTATTCGATTATGGTGAGTTTGACATTGTTTAAAGTGTATGCGTTATATATATAATGGTATGATTGTTTCGAATATATTTGTTTTTGTTCTAACTTATTAAAATTTCCCTTTGAAACCATATTGTAGGTTCCATTTGAAGAAGGAATTAAGAATTTAACCATGAAAGCATTGAATTATAACTGACAAAGTTAACTTGAAAGTATGAACAGTATACAATTGTATACAAAGTTAACAATGTTTGTTCACAGCTCACCTAATTAACTGACAAAAACAAGTAATAAATTATACTCTGCAATCAGCTCCAGCTCATTATTCTGCAACCAACCTAGCTTACTCAAACTAGGACATAAACTCAGCTCACTGATCATGGTTGAATGCTTTTAAAGTACATAGCAGACCCAGACTTCAATAGCATCTAAACCAAAAAGGAATATTGTCTACCAGAAAATAGTAGAGGTTGGTGAGGCTCAACCCTATCATATAGAACCATGCTCTTCGCCAATATGGATTTATGAACAAAATGGCAGCCATGGTCAACAACACTAAGGCATAAGAAATCAGAAAACTCACATAGAAAGCATCCATGTCCATAAAGCCACCATCTCTTTTATGATCTTTTTTATCTTCCTCTGAAACTCTTGGCATTATTGATGAAGAAAAGCAACTTTTAGACAATGGAGGTCCACAAAGGAAAGGGTTTCCCTCATAGCTACTATTGTCGAATGTCGCAAATTGTGCAACCATCTCAGGTGTCTTGCCAGATAAATTGTTGTGTGCTACACTGAAGACAGCTAGCCAATGTAGTTGAGTGAGTTGAGGGATTTTGCCATTCAATTTGTTGTAGGACAGATCCAAGCTCTCAATTTGCTTCAAGTTTGAAAATGATTGCGGAATCAATCCTGTCAAACTATTATGGGACAGGTTTAACACCTGGATCATGCTAAGATTTCCTAATTCAGCAGGAATTTTACCTGTCAAATTGTTGCAGGACAGATCGAGTCCTGAGATGAGCTTGAGAACTCTTCCTCGAAAATAATATGATATTCTCTTTGTTGTAAACTCCAAAGGTTGTTCCCTAATATAAGTTATAAAACGATCATCTACATCTTGAATTCCCCTAACCCAATTGCTATCAATGCTTATGCAAGGGGGGACATGACCAAAAAGATTATTATTAGAAAGATCAACCAACCTTAATTGAGTTAAGTTGCACAACTGAATTGGTATTTTACCTTCAAGATTATTATAACCCAAAAGAAGATAGGTCAATGCTGAAAAATTGCCAATCCATTCTGGAATTCTTCTAGTGAAATTGTTGTGTCTAAGATCCAATATCATTAAACTAGGACAATTGTAAAATGCATTCATCAATGGTCCTTGTAGCCTATTTCTTGATAAATAAACTTCACCGATCGATGGAGGGCAAAAGCTGGATGGCAGGTTTCCAAAGAAATTATTCTTTGAAAGATCCAAGATTTGAAGAGAAGTCATATTCCCTATCCAACTAGGGATGCTGCCAAAGAGCTGATTATCTCTCACGTCCAACACTTTCAACCGTGTGCAATTAGTTATGCTATATGGGATACTTCCAGTGAATTGATTGCCATCCAACAATAATCGAATCAATTCTTTGCAATTAGCTTGTTTTGGGAATATTTGGCCATGCAAACTATTGTTTGAAAGAATGAGCTCAGATAACGAACTGCATCCAACAATCAAGTCTTGGGGTATTATGCCTGACAAATGATTGTTGGACAAGTCTAATTCTGTCAGTTGACTCATTTTGCCAAATGATGAAGGAATGCCACCGGTGAGACCATTTCCAGACAAGTCTAGAGAATTTAAACTTGGAAAACATACTCTAATTTCTGTTGGAATAGAGCCATTGAAGTAGTTGTCAGAGATGTCTAAGTGTGAAAAATACACATGGGAATGAATTGGCAATTGGAGAGGCCCCGAAAGAGAACAGTTGGGCAAGTGAAGTGTGTATAATTTTGTGTTGTTCCTGATCAACCAATGTGGAAACTGTCCCTTCATTTTAATATTTGACATATAAACATATTCTAATTTATGCTGATAGTAGAAGAACTTGGGAAACACTCCGCCATCTCCTTGACCTGACAAATCTAGGGTCCGTAGTTGAAATTTTGGTGTCAAAGTAGGCACATCTATATCTGCATATATTTCATTCTCATAACAATCCAGGTGCTTGAGCTTTGAAAGGTTGAAGAATGGCAGAAGAGAGATTGGGATTTGGAACAGGTTGCTTGAAAGATGTAATGTGTGCATGGATGTGAGGGTCCCCAGGGGAGATAAGGAGATATTTCCGATGAAGTGATTGGAAGATAGATCTAACAGTTGAAGGGATGTTAAATTTGCTAGACATAAAGGTAAAGTGCCACTGAGATCATTGTAGCTCATATCTAGCTTTTGAAGATGTTTTAACTCGCATAAACCTAAAATTATTTATGTGAAAAGTGTTAGTACAAATCTAAAATGTGTCTATCAAATATCAATTTGTGAGGGTTAATTATGGTAAAAAAGACATTCTAAGCTTTGCTTTCAAATATATTTTCATTTTTAGAAATGTATAAACAAGTAATTTGAAATTTTTGAAAGACTAGTAAGGGTCTATGTTTATTTTTTATTTATTTATTTTTTTTATAAAATGATATACTAAACTTTATTAAAATGTCTTAAGTCCGCAAATAATATAAAAATTTTAAAAATTATTTTATTTATTGCATACTACTGCATCAATATAATTATTAACATAAAAACAAATATCTTTAAAATTGATATCATTTTGTCAAATATTCAAGTGAGTATAAAAAAATTCATAAAATTCCTTTTTGTAATAAACCATGAGTGTGACAAAAAGAGGGTTAAAAGATGTAATTCTTTTAGATGAAAGATCACCAATGAATGATAGGGCACTATTGCCGAATTCATTAACACTTAAATCAAGAAATTCCAAACTTCTAAGTTTTGATAGTCCTTCAATTGTGCACCAAAGCAATTCTAGTTAGTGACTTTACATGCAATTTTCTTTTTTCTTAAAAAAAGTGTGTGTGTGTGTATATATATATATATTATACTTTGGACATCTTAGCAAAGGAGGGTTGTATTTTATTGTTCATATTAGCCTACAGGGCTTAAGGCTAGTCTATATGCACACACAGTTACTTGGAACGAATTGCTTCACTAGTGAATACAATTATGTTTTGTGATATAATAGAGAAAATATGTAATGTTTAATTTATGGAATTGGAATCTATATTGAAAATACAATAAAAACCAACAACCAGGACCACCCAACTATTAATGCATGTATCAAACTTTGTTTTAACTGGCATACCTCTTGAGTCCACAACTTTGGTAATTCGATTTCCTCCTAGGCTCAGTACCTTTAAGCTACCCAAAGCATCCCATTCTAGGTTCATCAAATAATTGTGGAATGTTATTGAGTTCGTAAGAGAACTAGAAGTAATATTTTATAAATAAATAAATAGAAAGAAAAAGAGAAAGTGAAACTCACTTTGAATATCGAATGTTCCTCTCAATCCACATTTATCCAGATGTAATTCTTTTAAAGATGAAAGATCACTAATGGATGATAGAGTACTATTGCCGAAGTCATTACGACTTAAATCAAGAAATTCCAAATTGCTAAGTTTTGATAGTCCTTCAATTGTGCACCAAAGCAGTTCTAGTTAGTGACTTTACATGTAGTTTTCTTTTTTCTTAAAAAAAGTGTGTGTGTGTGTGTATATATATATATATATATATATATATATATTATACTTTTAAATTTTTTAATATATATTATTTATTTATTTTATAATATTAAATTTTTATTATTGTAAAATAAATATTTTCTTAAATAATTATTCAATTTTAATCATAGAAAGTTATAGTATAGCTTTGTTTATAAAAAAAAAAAAGATCATTATTTTTAACGGTTGAAAAAGAGTAATTTTATTATGATGGAAAACTTAAAAGTTATCTCTTAAAAGGTTTAATTAAATTTTGAGAAAATGAAAAATTTTCAACTCTTAATTTTGAAAATTGGCACAAGTGAACATGATACTTTTTTCTTGTAATTTTCTTAAAAAGTTCTTTTTGCAAATTACCCTAATTTTTCACAAGTGAATAACTCAAGAATATGCAAATTTTCAAGTCTTGATAGTCCTCCACAAGTCAAAAGTTCTTGAATAAGATTGAAAAATAAATAAAAGGAGACCTTGAAAAATTATAATATAAAAATATCACAATTTGAGCTAACCTTGAAAATCAGTTATATTTTCCAGTCTGTTGTAGATCAATTTTAAAGATTTTAAAGATGAAAATACACTTAGAAGTGGTATGATGCTCTTGTTGAAGTTGTTGAATGACAAATCAAGAAACTCCAAATTTTCAAGTCCTGATAGTCCTTCACAAGTCATAAAAGAGTATCAGTCAAAGTTTCACTTGAAAATTGAAAATAAATAAGTAAAAGGAAAATCCTGATCAATTATAATAAAAAGATATCACAATTAGAGCTAACCTTGAATACCACTTCCCAATCCAGTGTAGGCTAAATTTAATGATTTTAAAGATGGAAAGATTCGTAAAAATGATATGATGCTATCATTGAAATTGTTGAATGACAAATCAAGAAACACCAAATTTTGAAGACTTGATAGTCCTTCAAAAGTCACAAAAGGGTGTTAGTCAAGTTTGTGCTTAAAAATTTAAAAATAAGTACATAAATAAATGGAAAATCCTCAAAAAGCAGAACAAGGAAACATTTTAAGTTGAGCTAACCTTGAATATCAGTTATACTTTCCAATCCATTGTCGGCCAAATTCAATGATTTTAAAGATGAAAGATGGCCAATGGATGATACAATGCTCTCGTTGTTGAACAAGTTATATTCTAAATCAAGAAACTCCAACTTGCTGAGCTTTTCTAATCTTTCAAAACCTGCATCATAAGAGGTAGGTACCTAGTTAGATTTATTTATTATTTATTGTTTTCGAGTTGTCAAAAAAAAAAACTTAATTATGTTTCAATCATAAAACTATGAAAATATCTAAATAATAGTTTCAAACTACATTTTGTTATTAGCAGCTTTTATCAAATATTAGAAAAAAAAAACTTAAAATATTATGAAACAAAAGGTGTATTAGTTATTGCATAATTATACGATAATACAAGACAAATTAATATTCTACCTTCATTCTCAACACAATCAATAATATGATTGTTTTGTAAGCTAAGACTCGTCAATTCTTGAAAAGGAAGAAACAAAGAGGCATTGAAGCACCATTCAACGGGCGAAAAATCGCCCCAAATACTGAGTTTGGAAACTCGTCTAGTGGTGGAGCTGCAGTGAATTTTTTCCCATTTACAACAGTCATCAGTGTATAATCCCCAGGAAAAGAGTGACATGAGTTCAGGATGATTGAAAGAAGCCCTGAGTTGCAAAAGAGCATTTCTCTCATAATCCAAACAACCATCACAGCTCCACCATCCCTCTAATAATGAAGCAATTACTAAAGCAACCACCAGCTGCTTAATTAGCCTCATTTCAGTACTTGTATGCGAAATATAAACAATTATTTCTCTTCAATTACGCAATGAAGCAACAGCCTAGCACCTTTGGGCTTTTATAGACCAATGTTGTGTAATAATTTCAGTTGAGCTTCCTTGCTTCATCAACTAGTTTTTCTTTTCTTTTTCCACCCAGTCAAGTCTCCTCCCTTCTTCTCCTTTATATGGGCTTTTGAGTAAAATAGCATAAGAAGATTGGCAAGTCTCTGGAATTTATTTGCTTTTATCCACAACGCTTTTTTTGGCCTTTTTTATACGGCAAAAATAAAAAGACAAATGTGGAAAAAAAAAATTATCACCAACGTCACGCATATTTCATGTAAATCAACAGTCACGCAATTATAATGAATCAAATTTGATTTAATATAATATATTTTTTCAAAATCTACAATTATTTTAATTGAAACCGTGTTTGAGGTTTGATATTATAATGGAAAGGTTAAAAATGTATTTTTAGAAAATATTATTTTAATGCTGTTAAAAAAATGGTTTAATTATTTTAGAATTGTATAATTAAAATATATTGAATTTAATTAATTTCAAACCAATATATATATATAATGAATTGTTGTTCCAAATAATATTTTAAAAGCCATATTAAATAAATTTTTATGCATTTGATACTTGTTGAACATATTTTCACTCGCCAAAATTTTTTAAAATTATTTAATTTTGACAAATGTCTTGTTTATTTTTATTTTTATTTTTATTATTTTTTATAATATTAACTATTTCTCTTGAATTAATTAATGAATGCAACATCCTAACACTTTGAGCTTTTTATAGACCCAGGTTGTATAATAATTTGAGTTGAGCTTCCTAGCTTGATCAACTACTTGGCAAATGTTGCACCACTCATCATGTCTTGAACTACTTGCTTTAATAGAGTCAAGTCTTGTGTGGCCTGCCCATAAACAATTTTTCTTGCCTTTTTTATACGGCAAAATAAAGGAATTAGTTTGCTTTGTCTGAGTCAAGTCTTAAGTGGAAGTGTGAATCTAATACATACACTTTTTCTTGCCTTCTTTATAAGGCAGAATAAATGACTTCTTGTTCATTGAAAATGATGCCATTTTGATTATGAATCTAAGATAAGATAATAGGATTGAACCATTGGGCTAATAGCTCGATGGTTGTGCACTTGCTTGTGAGTTTGAAATCAATTGGTTCAATTCAGAATCAAACAAAAATAACCAATTAATTGAAATGAAAAAAATATAAAAATTGAAATGTGCTTAGGTAATAAAAGGAATTGAACCGAATCAATTCTATTATTTCAACTTAATTTTTTGATTTTGCCCTTCTCTTTCTCACGAACCAAAACAGAAAACCTTCAACTTAATCAATTCTAATCACATACCAAAACAGAAAACCTTCGACACATTCTTTCTCACGAACAGAAGAAATTATAGCATTTTCAAATTCGATTTATTAAAACTAATTCAAAGCATTGGATCCCGTGATCCGTGCTCAATTATTTCATATCTTGTAAATCAAAGACAACTTCTGTATTTTATAATTATGCATATGCACTCAACATTTTAAAATCACAAAATTATCTCTATATTTTATAAATTATTTTTGATTATTTCAAGATAAATTATAATTTTATTATTTCAAAAAATATCTTTCCTTTCAATATTTTCTCTCTCTCTCTCTCTCTCTCTCTCTCTCTCTCTATATATATATATATATATTCCTTTTAATTGTTGTATTTTTTTATCATTTTCCAATTATTTTCTTTCCTGCTACGTAGTGATTATTTTCTTCTCTTCCAAATATGATTATTTTGTGATTACTTTATTAATATATAATCTTTGAATAGTTTGTTATATTAAAATATATTTTAATTAATAAAAATAAATTTTTAGTATAAAGTTTCAACTAAAAATGAATATAAAATATATTTTATATAAAAAAATTAAATATAGAATTTAAATTAATAGACTATTTTATTAATCAAATAAAATTTTAAATACTATTTTATTAATTAAATAAAACTTTATAGACTATATTATAATTTATCGTTAACTTTTTTAAATCCAATTTAATACTTTAATTACAACTGTGATAGCTAATTATGATTCAGCTATGATACATACAAAATAAAATTTTCTCTATAATCATGAATACTCTAAAAATTTTAAGTTTTTTTTTTTAATTTTAGATTTTTTTTATAAGATATATCTTTCATATATATAATCCTATTTCCTTTCGTTGAGCTGCCTACCTTCAACAACCACTTTTTCTTTGTTTTTTTTTTTTTTCTTTTTATTAGCTAAAAATATTATTATAATGATAAAAAGAAACCGAAGGTGCAACGACCACCAGCTTTTCATCAACTGTTGTACCACCCGTCATATGTTAAAACTAGCATAATATCTGCACTATTTATTTATAATTTATAATTTTTATTTTTTAATTTAATTTTTAATTACAACCTAAATAAAATAAATTATTATTATTATTAATAAATAAATTTTTAATTAAAATTTTCTCTCTTATTTAATTTGATTTGAATTAATTTTTATTTATTATAATAATAAATTTTTAATTAATTTATAGAGTAAATAATTAAAATACTTATTTAATTCTTTCTATACATATATTAATAATAGTTTCGATGATTACTTCATTAAAATATAATAAAATTACTTTATTCAAAAAATAATTTAAATTTCATAAAATTTTTATATTTTTATCTTATAATTTATTTATATTAATTTTTTTAAATTACATAAAATATATTAGATTAATGGAAAAATTATGTTATTTAAAAAAAATATATTAAATTACTAATAATGAATTGAATTATTTAATTTTAATAATAATGAAAATATAAAATATTATTATTAATGAAAAATAACATTTTAATTTATTATTTTTTAAAAAATATTATATCATTAAATTTTTATAAAGTAAATTTTTTTTACTAATTGGATATATTTTTCATAAAATAATTATTTCAAAAAATATTATCGTTTTATATAAATTTATAATATAAGATAAATATAGTTCATAAAAATTAAAATTTTAATATATCATTTTTTATTAAAATAATACATATTAAAATTACATATTATTTTTCAAAAGATAGATTATGTAATTTTAATATCGTAACTTTATTTTTTTTTAATCATCTTTACTTATAATTAAATTTTTGATGTAATCATATTTGCATTTTATTTTTGAAATTCTACTGTTATATAAAAATATAATTCAGAGATAATTTATGCATAAAATTTAGATTACACTTTTTGTCTCTCTAATTTTTTAACAAAGATTTCATAATAGAAAATATAACAATACAATAAAAATATTTATTAAAAATATAAAATAATTTAAGGTTAATTAAATTATATGACAATTGATTATGTATCACAAATTAATAACCATCATTGACATTTTATTATTGTTATTGTTATTGTTGCTGTTGTTAAATTATTATTATTATTATTATAGAGGGTGATATGTGGTAAATAATATTTTCACATAAATAATTTATAAAAAAATAAATATAAAAAATTTTTAAATATTACATTTAATAAAAAAGATTTTAATTTTTAAAAATCAATTTTAAAAAAAAATAATAATTTAAATCATAAATGTTAAGATAGTATATTAAATAATATTGATAATTAAAAGAGAAATAAAAAAAGAATTAAATAATAATTATTATAAATAGAGTATAAAATTATTAGAGGAAGATGACAGG
Source organism: Hevea brasiliensis (assembly GCF_030052815.1). Classification (NCBI taxonomy): domain Eukaryota; kingdom Viridiplantae; phylum Streptophyta; class Magnoliopsida; order Malpighiales; family Euphorbiaceae; genus Hevea; species Hevea brasiliensis. Next base: position 11,820,560 of record NC_079505.1, read on the forward strand.
TAACAAGCTTTTCAAAAAAAGTGTCACGTAACATTTTTTTGAAAATACTATTTTGTTTTATATATATATATATATATATATATATATATATATATATATATATATATATATATATATATATATATAAGAGAAAATAGTGCAATTATATACAATAATTTTTATTATAATCATTAATTATGATAATCACATAATAATCACATTATATAATCAACGGTGAAAGTGTAATTATTGTACATATAACAATTACACTAGATAATTATTCTGAAAACCAGGCCATATTATTCTATTGAAATAATTTTGTTTCACCAAGTCAACTCTCCTCTCTCTTTCTCACTCTCTTCCCTTCTTCTCCTTTATATGATCTTTTGAGTAAAATAGCATAAGAAGATTGGCAAGTCTTTGGAATTTATTTTCTCTAATCCACAACACTTTTTGTAGCCTTTTTAATACGGCAAGATAAAAAGACAAATGTTCCACCTCTCATCACACGTTTAAAATGGAGAAAATTATTGAGTGCAACCATTGTATGCACAATGGTATAGTTCTAACCATTGATCATGATGGGTCACTTTATTATCAACGGATAAAGTGCATTTGTTGACTATTATAGGGGTTTTTGAGTAAAATAGCATAGGAAGATTGGCAAGTCTTTGGAATTTGTTTGCTTTATAACCGAGTCAAGTCTCCTATGGAAGGGTGAAGCTGATATGGACTGCCCAGCATCACTTTTTCTTGCATTTTTAACACGGCAAAATAAAAGAATTTGTTTGCTTTAACTAAGTCAAGTCTTGTGTGAAAGTGTGAATCTGACATGGATTACCAACAATACTTTTTCTTACCCTTCTTATAAGGCAGAATAAATGACTTTGTTGTTTGTGGAAAATGATGCCATTTTGATTATGAATCTAAGATAACAGGATTGAATCACTGGACAAATAGCTCCATAGTTGAGCACTTGCCTCTTAATATAAGAGGTTTTGAGTTTATGTAATGTCTAACAATTCTATTTATTTTAAATATTTTCAATGCATAAAAATAATCATGAGGAGCAAAATCATATAACATATATTACGAATTTACTATTGAAATAAGCATGATATTGCAAGATATCCTATACATCAATTAAATATGAATTTTTATTTAATATTGTGTCATCACAATTCTAGAGATTGAGTTTATTATGAATTATATATATATATATATATATATATATATATAGAAATTCAGCAGAAAAAATAATAATAAAAAAAGATGAAGAAGGAAGAAGATTAGAAGAACCAGAGAGCCTTGAGCAAGAAGACAGTTATTATTCAATCACGGATAGCATATTACAGAAGGTTCAATCCCTGGCATAAAGATTACAATCAGCTCTTCTCTCTAATCGTTTAATACTCAACAATCGCTCTAATGACTTAACAACTACACTAATCAATATTTATCCCAAAAAAATCCACCACCAATCAACATTAGACCGAAACAAGCTCTTAATGGAATCTCGCTAATTGAATCGAACTCTTGCAGGGCACAATGTCACTTCATCCTCGCTTTTGATCCCGCTCAAATACCGATTGAATCTACACCGAACATTTATTTTATCTTGCACTTGATCTTCTCATTATTGATCATTCCCTTCTTCATCGAACACAGATAATCCAAAATCAATGGCATTCAAAGATGGCTCCCTCATCCTTGCTAGCCAAAGAAGAAATTCTATGGCTTGAAATACATTTTTGAAAAATCCACCTTCATCAACAGTGCATTGAGCTTCTCTTTCTCGCAGTATCACAATCGAATCCATCATAACCTCATCCAAATAATTCCTTTTTACTAAACCCTCATTATTCATGGAATTTAGCAATGAACCACTGATCATTTCTTGAGATTCATCATTCCATTGTAATCCCCCTGCAAGTCCTCATTCGTTACCGCCATTTCAGGTTCATTACTCTTCTGTGTTTCCTCTACACACATTGAAGACACTTCATTATCTTTCTCTTGAACAAGCTCCACATTTCCATTTATTTTCCTTCCCAAAAGAGGAACTAATTCGATCAAGCCAACCTTTGCCTCTTCACATCTCCACTTCCCAAATCCCTCACCTTTTCAACTTTCTTTGGATATTTTCGCTCCTTTATTTTGGAAGGATATATCTACTATTGTCATAAATAATTAACAATTTCTCAATTTTGGTGTGGAATGGAGCTTGATTTTATTAATTGGTAAGGGGAATTTGAGAATACTCACCACAAGAAGAAAATGGGCTGAATAGGGAAAAATTATTATATACGATTGGAGTATGTTGAAATGATTTTATTTTGACTATTTGATTATGGTGAGTTTGACATTGTTTAAAGTGTATGCGTTATATATATAAGGGTATGGTTGTTTCGAATATATTTGTTTTTGTTCTAACTTATTAAAATTTCCCTTTGCAACCATATTGTAGGTTCCATTTGAAGAAGGAATTAAGAATTTAAGCATTGTAGAAAGAGATGATTCTCATTGATTTCAATTAATCTGTACATGGATATATATATACAATTGATTCCTATAATTGTGTTCTACTAATTAGGAAGAAATCCTAAATAAGAAATCCTAAATAGGAATACAGAATATACAGATAAATAATATAGTGATTGACTTTCCATAACACTCCCCCTCAAGTTGGAGCATAGATGTTAATCATGCCCAACTTGTTACAAATGTAGTCAATCCTAGCTCCATTCAGAGCTTTTGTGAAAATATCTCCTAACTGCTCTCCAGTTGTGATGTGTCCCGTTGAGATGATCTGTTGTTGAATCTTTTCACGAATAAAGTGACAATCAATCTCAATATGTTTGGTCCGCTCATGAAACACTAGATTAGAAGCAATATGAAGAGCAGCTTGATTATCACACCACAATTTCGCAGGCAGGGCGGTCTTAAAACATGTCTCATCTAGTAATTGAAGTATCCACATTACCTCACATACTGATTGTGCCATGGCTCTGTATTCAGATTCAGCACTAGATCGAGAAACTACACTCTGCTTCTTGCTTCTCCAAGACACCAAATTTCCTCCAATAAAAACGTAATATCCAGTAGTTGACCTCCTGTCAACCTTAGATCCAGCCCAGTCGGCATCTGAAAAATATTCAATATTCAAATGCCCATGATTACCATATAGCAAACCTCTTCCTGGAGCGCCCTTCAGATAACACAAGATTTGTTCCAAGGCTTCCCAATGAGCAACAGTTGGGGAAGACATAAACTGACTTACCACACTAACGACATAAGCAATGTCAGGACGAGTGACTGTAAGGTAGTTCAATTTTCCTACCAATCTCCTGTATCTCTCTGGATCTTCAAACAACTCAGTATCCCCTGCTAACAGTTGTAAAGTTGGAGTCATTAGTGCGCTACAAGGCTTAGCACCTAATTTTCCTGTTTCTGTCAATAGATCGAGGACATATTTTCTTTGAGATAAGAAAATACCCTTCTTACTTCTCATAACTTCGATACCCAAGAAATACTTTAACAATCCCAAGTCTTTGGTCTGAAACTGAGTTTGGAGGAAGGTTTTAAGAGATGAAATACCTGCAGAGTCACTCCCAGTGATGACAATGTCATTCACATAGACTACCAAGAGAATTAGACCAGCCTCAGATTGCCTATAAAATACTGAGTGATCACACTTACTCTTTTGCATACCAAATTCCTGTACTGCTTCACTGAATCTCCCAAACCATGCCCTAGGACTTTGTTTCAAGCCATAAAGAGATTTCCGAAGCCTACAAACTTTACCCAACTCCCCCTGAGCAACAAACCCAGGTGGTTGCTCCATATACACCTCCTCCTGAAGATTACCATGAAGGAAGGCATTCTTGATATCCAATTGATGTAGGGGCCAATCATATGTAGCTGCTAAAGAGATAAACAAGCGAATAGAAGTAAGTTTAGCTATAGGAGAAAAAGTATCAGAGTAATCAACCCCATATGTCTGAGCATATCCTTTTGCTACAAGGCGTGCTTTTAACCTAGCCACAGACCATCAGGATTGACCTTTACTGTAAATACCCATTTGCAACCAATAGCTTTCTTACCAGTGGGCAAAGGCAATAGTTCCCATGTACCATTAGCATCTAAAGACTCCATTTCCTCTTTTATAGCATCACACCAGCCAGGATGAGACAGTGCCTTACCAACAGTATTAGGGATAGGAACAGAGTCTAAAGAAGTAACAAAACACCGAGAACAAGAAGACAATTGATTATAAGAAATAAAAGAAGAGATAGGGTAAGTACATGAACGTTTACCTTTACGAAGAGTAATGGGTAAGTCTAGATCAGAATCATGATCAGTATGAGGTACAGGATCTCCCAACGAAGTAGCTGGTGGAGGATCTGAGTCAGGAATCTCCAATCTCCTGGAATAAACATGAACAACGGGAGGTCGAGTAGGTCCAGAGACAGAAGGAACAGGCTGTGGGAGAGGACTAGATATTGGTTGGACAGTATATATTAAGAGATCATCCTCCTCCCCCTGACTCTCATACATAGATGATGGAGGAAAAAATGGAGTGGACTCAAAAAATGTGACATCTGCAGAAACAAGATAACGATTAAGAGTAGGAGAGAAACAACGGTACCCTTTTTGGAGCCGGGAGTACCCAAGGAAGACACATTTGAGAGATTTTGGATCTAATTTAGTAACCTGTGGACTAACATCACGCACAAAACAGGTACAACCAAAAATACGGGGTTCAATAGGGAACAAAGATTTTGTAGGAAACAAAGCAGTATAAGGAATATCCCCATTAAGGACAGAAGACGGCATACGATTGATAAAAAAACATGCCGTAGAAACTGCATCCGCCCAAAAGTGTTTAGGTACTTTCATCTGAAAAAGAAGAGCACGAGTTACCTCAAGAAGATGCTGATTTTTTCTTTCGACCACGCCATTTTGGGATGGGGTATCCACACAGGAAGACTGGTGAAGAATGCCATTTTGTGTCATATAAGACTGAAATTGTGCTGAAAAGTATTCTTTGGCATTGTCACTTCTTAATATTAAATTGAGTTTTGATTTCATTACAAAAGGCACAAAAGATAGAAAACAACTCAGAACGATTCTTCATTAAATATAACCAGGTAACACGAGAGTAATCATCAACAAAAGTAACAAAATAACGAAATCCAGTTTTAAAAGTAACAGAACAAGGACCCCAAACATCAGAATGAACTAACTCAAAAGGGAATGAAGCCCGTTTATTGACTCTAGACACAGAAGGCAAACGATGATGTTTTGCAAATTGACACGACTCACATTCTAGTACTGATAAAGACTGAAATTGAGGACACAGCTTCTTCATGGTAGACAAAGAAGGATGACCCAATCTACAATGAGCTTCAAGATGTGTTAAGGTACTGGAGCAAACAAGCGACCGCGGTACATGATTTTCCAGAATGTAGAGACCACCTGACTCGCGTCCTCTACCAATAATCTGCTTCGTTATAAGATCCTGAAACAAACACTGGTCAGGAAAAAAGGAAACAGAACAATTTAAGGTACGAGTAAGTTTACTCACAGAAAGTAGATTAAAAGAGAATTTTGATAGACACAAAACAGAAGACAAAGAAATTGACGAAGTCGGGTTCGTAGTTCCAGAATCCATGACACAAGAAGTAGAACCATAAGCTAAAGTAACAGTAGAGGAAGTGAGATTAGACTGAAAAGCAGATAGAAGACTAGAATTACCTGTCATGTGATCATCGCACTGTAATCAATAACCCATTTGGATGAGGAAGACACAAGGCATGTAGTGGATTTACCTGACTCAGCGATCGTAGTGACAGGGGAACTGGTAGGCTTTAGAGATGCCTGATACTGGGAAAATTGTGCAAAATCCTCTGCAGATACCAAAATAGTTTTCTCAGAGGAAGTTATCAGAGAATTCTCATCGCCATATTTGCCATCTGTGATCGCTGATTTTTCTTCTGAAGTTGCGGACAATTATATTTTGTACGGCCAGGCTCATGGCAATAATAACAAATGACTCCTCTTGAGTCCTTATTAGAACTAGCCTCTCCATTACGCTGATTACTTCTGTTGCCTGTAATTCCTCCTCTACTTCCTCTTCTATTACCCTGTTGTCCATTTGGATTACGGCTAATAAGAGCACTACTGGCAGGCTGTGAAGATTGAGTACTCTCTGTACGAAGGACCCGTGTGAACGTTTCATGCAAAGAGGAAATCTCAGAACTGGAGAGAATCTGAGATTTAGCAGTCTCATACTCTGAAGGAAGGCCTGCAAGAAAACTCATAACAGCCAGTTGCTCCCATTGGGCCTGCTGAACTTTCACATCAGGACTAAAAGGCAATAATACATTAAGTTCCTCATATACCCGTTTAAAATCCATAAAATAAGTCGTGAAAGACTTATCCCCTTTCTCAGCACGGTAGAATGTCTTACAAACATCATAAATACGGGAGAAATTCCCTTTACCAGAATACAGAAAATCTAAGTAATCCATCACTTCCTTAACAAATTCACAGTGATTAATTAAACTAATTACCTCACTATGAATCGAGTTCCGAAGCTGCAAAAACAACCGAGCATCCTCCCTTAGCCAAGTTTGTCGTGTATCATCAGTGGGTGGATCTTTAGTAAGGTGATCATCCTTATCAATGCTACGCAAATAGACCCTAACAGTCTTACTCCACTCCAGGTAATTCGAACCATTAAGTTTGTGTTCCGTGATCTTAGTCATCACCGGAATCACATCAGAAATAACATTCTTATTGTCTGCCATTTGTTGAGACAAAGAAAACTAACCGAAACGCTAATCCAAAGTGCTTATAGTAGCAAAATAACCCAAAATCACAAATCAAGCAAATACCGAAATAGGATCTGAGAGCCAAACCTCAGAAGTCCTTTAATGGTGTAATCGGATCGAACAAAGACACAGTGGTGGAATGAGGGGGTTGAGGCGACGCCGGCGATATTGATCGGGGTCGAAACGGCTGGTCGGCGGCCAAGGTCTCTCTTGAGCTGGGTAGTGAGAACAAATAGTCACCCTAGATTGATGACCTGCTCTGATACCATGTAGAAAGAGATGATTCTCATTGATTTCAATTAATCTGTACATGGATATATATATACAATTGATTCCTATAATTGTGTTCTACTAATTAGGAAGAAATCCTAAATAAGAAATCCTAAATAGGAATACAGAATACAGAATATACAGAGAAATAATATAGTGATTGACTTTCCATAACAAGCATGAAAGCATTGAATTATAACAGACAAAGTTAACTTGTAAGTATGAACAGTATACAATTGTATACAAAGTTAACAATGTTTGTTCCAGCTCATCTAACTAACTGATAAAAACAAGTAATAAATTATACTCTGCAATCAGCTCCAGCTCATTATTCTGCAACCATCCTAGCTTACTCAAACTAGGACATAAACTCAGCTCACTCATCATGGTTGAATGCTTTTAAAGTACATAGCAGACCCAGACTTCAATAGCATCTAAACCAAAAAGGAATATTGTCTACCAAAAAATAGTAGAGGTTGGTGAGGCTCAACTCTATCATATAGAACCATGCTCTTCGCCAATATGGATTTATGTACAAAATGGCAGCCATGGTCAACAACACTAAGGCATAAGAAATCAGAAAACTCACATAGAAAGCATCCATGTCCATAAAGCCACCATCTCTTTTATGATCTTTTTTATCTTCCTCTGAAACTCTTGGCATTGTTGATGAAGAAAAGCAACTTTTAGACAATGGAGGTCCACAAAGGAAAGGGTTTCCCTCATAGCTATTATTGTCGAATGTCGCAAATTGTGCAACCATCTCAGGTGTCTTGCCAGATAAATTGTTGTGTGCTACACTGAAGACAGCTAGCCAATTTAGTTGAGTGAGTTGAGGGATTTTGCCATTCAATTTGTTATAGGACAGATCCAAGCTCTCAATTTGCTTCAAGTTTGAAAATGATTGTGGAATCAATCCTGTCAAACTATTATGGGACAGGTTTAACACCTGGATCATGTTAAGATTTCCTATTTCAGCAGGAATTTTACCAGTCAAATTGTTGCAGGACAGATCAAGCCCTGATATGTACTCGAGAATGCTTCCTCAGAAGTAATACGATATACTCTTTGTTGTAAACTCCAAAGGTTGTTGCATATAATAACCTGGAGATGAAGCCATATACGGATTTGTGCCAACTTCTTCTTGCCTAACCTTATTGCTAGCAGCGGTTATACAAGGGAGGACATGGCCAGAAAGATTATTATTAGAAAGATCAACCAAGCTTAATTGGCCTAAGTTGCACAACTGAATTGGTATTTCACCTACAAGATTGTTATAACCCAAAAGAAGATAGCTCAATTTTGGAAACTTGCCAATCCAATCTGGAATCCTTCTAGTGAAATAGTTGTGACTAAGATCCAATGTCATTAATTCAGAACAATTGTAAAATGCATTTGTCAGTGGTCCTTGTAGCCTATTATTTGATAAATAAACTTCTCTGATCTGTGGAGGGACAAAGCTAGATGGTAGGGTTCTAGAGAACTTGTTCTTTGATAGATCCAAGACTTCAAGAAAAGTCATATTCCTTCTCCAACCAGGAATGCTACCAAAGAGATGATTATCACTCACATCCAACATATTCAACCCGGTGCAGTTAAGTATGCTATATGGGATACTTCCAGTGAATTGATTGCCATCCAACAATAATCGACCCAATTCTTTGCAATTAGCCTGTTTTGGGAATATTTGGCCTTGCAAATTATTGTTTGAAAGAATGAGATCAAATAATGAAATACATCCAACAATCAAGTCTTGGGGTATTATGCCTGATAGTCGATTGTTGGACAAGTCTAATTTTATCAATTGGCTCATTTTCCCAAATGATGAAGGAATGTCACCAATGAGACCATTTCCAGACAAGTTTAGAAAATATAAATTTGGAAATTGTACTCCAATTTCTGTTGGAATAGGACTGTTGAAGCTGTTGTCAGAGATATCTAAGTCTAACAAATGCACATGGGAATGAATTGGCAAGTGGAGAGGCCCTGATAGAGAACAACTAGGCAAGTAAAGTGTGTTTAATTTTGTGTTGTTTCCAATCAGCCAATGTGGAAACTCTCCCTTCATTTTAATATATGAGAGATCAACATGCCCTAAGTTATGCTGATAATAGAGGAACTTGGGAAACACTCCACCATCTCCTTGACCAGACAAATGTAAGGTCTCTAATTGAAATTTCGGTGTCAAATTAGGCACATCTATATCTGCATATATCTCGTTCTCATGACAATCCAAGAACTTGAGCTTTGAATGGTTAAAGAACGGTAGTAGTGAGATTGGAATTTTGAATAGGTTTCTTGAAAGTTGTAATTTATGTAAGGATGTGAGAGTCCCCAGGGGATATATGGAGATATTTCCAATGAAGTGATTGGAAGATATATCTAATTGTTGAAGGGATGTTAAATTTGCTAGACATGAAGGCAATGTGCCACGGAGATCATTGTTGCTCATATCTAACTTTAGAAGATGTTTTAACTCGCATAAACCTGAAATTATTTATTTGTAAAATGTATTAGTATAAATCTAATATATGTCTATCAAATGTCATTGTGTGAGTGGTTAATTCAAAAAAAAAAAGTTTGTTTTCAAATATATTTTCAAAATTTTTGATAAAATGATACACAGAACATTGCCCATTAATGTTTTAATTGAAAATATTTTAATATCGATAATTATGTTAATAGGACAATGCAATCTAATAAGATAAAAATGTCTAAAATGACTTGAGTTTGCAAATAATACAAAACCTAAAAAGAAAAAAAATTAAATTTAACAATTTTTAGTAAAAAAATAAAAAAAATATATATTTCATTAACTGCAAACATTCACATCAACATAACCTTGCTTAGATTCAGTCCATTATGAATCCAAAACACATACATGTGGAAACCATATATTTAATAAGTGGGTCACATCATACTTCTTATATTTTGGGTCAATGGTGGACAAGGTCAAGTAAAAAAAACATCAAAAAATTAAAGCATTATCTTTAAAGTGCCTATCATTTTATCAAATACTAAAGTAGGTATAAAAAAATTAAAAAAATCCATTTTGTAATTAACCATGTTTGTGACAAAGAAGGATTAAAAGGATCTTACCTTTGGCAGCAGGTATGGTTCCACTTAGTTGACATCCCGACAATAATAAAATCTTAAGTGATGATATCTTTCCGATGTCTTTCAAGAAGTTGTTGTGGAGGGTAAAAAAACTCAAATCCAAATACACCAAATTTTTGAAATTCAGCAACCCTGTTAAAAAATAATATTACTCTTTGATTTTTTTTATATTAAAAAATAATAAATCAATTGTGAGCTCAACAACACAATTAAAGCATGAAAATTAATTCATACCTTGACAATAAGAAAATAAAAATAAAAGTTTAACAGATGAACCTCATTATGTATGTTGAAGGGCTCAAAAATGGATTTTTCCTAACACCACAAATGAGGCAATCAACCAACTCATAAGATACCCTATGCTCAACTTGATAAAAGCTCATTGCATCTCATTCTTTATATTTAGCAAAGCCAAGTTTAGGCTTACAAAAAAGGTTACTTTACTAAATGAGTTAAGACTGAAGAGTTAAGAGGGCGTTTGACCTAACTTATGAAAATCAACTTTTAAACACTATATGCTTATAAGTTAATTTGAACTTATAAATATTTAAAATTTTGAGCAGTTATATATTTATTTAAAGTGTTTATAAATGACTGATAAATAATTAATGTGTTTGATAAAAAATAGCTTATAAGTATATTTATCTTTAAAATAACAAAAAAAATATATTAATAAGATTTATGATGAAATTCTAAAAATTAAATGAAGATTATATAATAAAATACTTAGTCAAACTAATTTATAAGTACAGAGTATATAAGCATCAAAATAAAAGGTTGGGTCTCCCAGCTTATTATTATTTTTTTTTAACTTATAAACTCAATTTATAAACAAAAAAATTATTATAAACAAACATGTCAATCTAATTTTTAGAGCTTATAAGTTAAGACAAACACGATCTAAGTAAAATTAAATCGTTTAATTTGTTGAGGTGGCAAATAGATTGGACAGATTTGAATTTGGATTATTGTCGAGCAGGTTCAAATTTGGCCATTTCAAAGTTACACATTGATATAGATTGCCTACTGGTCAACATAAAAAAAAAAGGGGTCATTTTTTTGTCAATTCAGATAAAAATATTAATTTTATCAAAAAAAATATATTTTTAATCAATTTAATAAATAGGTGGACTCAAATATAATTTTATTAATAAATAATTTAAAATTTTTTAGTATATATACATATATACACACATGTATACTTATTTAAAATTTTTTGTTATAAATTATATATGAAAAATACTTTTTTTCTTAATTTTAATGATATATTTTAAAATTTATATTATTTGTTTATCATAAAAATATTATTAAAATAATAATTATTGCTAATAAATGAGCTAATTAAGTTTCAAATGGTCAAATCCACTGATCAATTAATTTTCAGCTCTAATTATTCCTATAAGAAAAGAAAACAAAGCTCAATTATACTCAAACAAAAAAAATACTGATGCTTTAATTTGTTTTCCTCTTTTTCAAAAAAAAAAAAATCTTATTGAATTACCTTGAATAGGTAGGGTAGCATTGAGGGCTTTCATAGACAAAAATTTAAGGAAAGGCAATACTCCAAAGCTCTTAAAAGACTCTTCATCAAGTGAGGAATGATCCAGAAACAACTCTTCCACGCTTGACAAATTATGCAGCTCTACTTAAAAGAAAAAAAAAAGTGCAGAATTTCAGTGAAACTAGGCAAATTAATCACAATTATTGTAGCATATATGAAAGTAAAGATTAATGAGAATAACTTGAAGCTATTATCTCAAAAACCTGCCTTGAGCAAATATTGCTCCTTTGAAGCTATTATCTGTTAGAGAAAGGGTCTTGAGAAATGGGTATGCTCCCAGTAATTCCAGCTGAATGCTGCTTCTTCCATGGGTCGTAATGTTATCAAGGAAAAGAGCACTCAAATTCCTGACGAGTCTCATATCTGCAAGTGTATGAACAAATTGCTTTGATCATGCTTAATGCAATTGTATCAATTGGGAAGATTTTATTGTTCATATTAGATTAGGGCGTAACGCTATATTCCCACTCATTTGCAACAAATTGCTTTTATTATTGAATACAATTATGTTTCGTTTAAAATAAATAAATAAATAAAGGCTTCACTTGTTTTATGTGATATATTAGAGCAAAAATATATAATATTTGTTTTATGGAATTGGAACACATGAAATAATTGAAAACTGAAACATAAAGGAGAAAAACCAGCAACCAATGCTATGAAATAATTGTTCTATTTGTGTAGTACCGCATGAATCAAACTTTGGTTTAAATGGCATACCTCTTGAGGCCACAACTTTAGTAATTTGATTTCCTCCTAGGCTTAGTACCTCTAAGTTGCCCAAAGCATCCAATTCTAGATATAAGAAGTAAAACAAATCATCCAATTCTGGTTAAAAGATGCTGAAATTATAAGACAATATAAACCATGTTCCAGTTCATCTAATTAATAATATAGCAGTGGATCTCACATGTTGTGGAATGTTTGTAAGAGAACCAGAGCATATCCATTAATCGGGTCTAGGTAAGAAAAATTCATCCTATGGAAAATTTTTGCTTAAACCTGATTCACTATGGTCCCAAGACATAATCATGTGGGACCCATGTATTTAATAGGTGAGCACCATCATATATTTTGTGTGTTGAGTCCACAGCGAATTGAGTCTAGGCTATATACACAAGCGCGTGCGTGTTTGTGTGTGTGTGTGACAATGTCACATATCTGGCCTTCCATATTTATTAATCCTTCTAAGAGATTGTATTCCATATTCAAAAACTTGAGAGATGAAAGTCTCCTGAGAGATGATAGACTATTGTTATCCAGGCGATTATAGCTCAAATCAAGATATTCCAAATTGCTCAGCTTCTGTAACTCTTTACCACCACCTATAGAAACATTATTTCTAGCTAGTTATATGATTTTCAACATATATATTTATTTGAAACAAATAAAATAATAGAATTAAGTTCAAGTTATACCTTGGAACGATTTAAGAGATTCAATTTCATTGCCAGCTAAATTCAAGAACTTCAAGCTTGTTCCATTACTTAATTCTGCCCAAGGGAAATATAGTTCACTGGGAATGCATGAACATCCTTTGTTTGAGATAACAGTTAAAGAAAATGAACAGAAACAGAAATTGAAACTCACTTTGAATATCGATTAGTCCTTTCAATCCACGTTGTGGCCATGGTGAAAAATCCTGTTTTTCATGGAAAGACAAAGCATATAAAAATCAAGTATCATTTCTTGAGGGAAGTTGAAAGAGAAGGTGAAGTTCAGCTCATCCATTGCAGCTCTAAAGATCAAGTTGCTGATATACTAACCAAAGGTTTGCAGAAGTCCAGATTTGAAGATTTGAGATAAAGGCTTGGAGTTCAAAGCAGCATCAGTGTCAAGGAGGAGTGAAGATGCAGCAGCAGTGACACTAATGTTGTCACATTAAAAATATTTTGTTTAGATTTTTGTTGCTATAAATCTGTTGTACTTTTTGACAGAAAAGTATGTTCAAATTTTGAACTAGTGAACCAGTTTGTTTTAGGCATGGTCTTAAGTAACATGTTTGCTTAATTTAAGGGAAGTTGGTGTTGACTGTTTATAAAAGCAAATTTTTTGTATTGTCTATATAAAGCAATGAAAATATAGAGATTTTGATCTCTTCTTCCAAAAAATCTTTCTGCTCTGTATTTTTTCTACAGTCCAACAGTCTACACTCCCTCCAGACCCTCGCCGCTATTATTTGGTACCCGTTGGCTTTGTATGCAATCCTTACTACCAAATAGATAATAAGGGATGTGCCCACTATTGATTCCAACCTCCAGTACAAGGGGGTTCGTATTCCTGTCCGCATGGCAGCCAAGTGTGAGTTTGGAGTGGAGGTATTTTCATCTGAGACTGGACAATGGACAGATTCCGTATTGTCATCTCCAAAACACATTTATTGGTCCACTCCGCTAACAATGCTATAGTCTACAATGGATTGCCGCATTGGTTGACTAGAGGCAATGAGATTCTTGTTTATGATATTTACAGTAACAGGTTTGTACTACTTATTGATAAACCAGAAGGCATACCAGATCCATGGTTACGATTGCATTGCCTTGGTTTGTGTCGTGGCTCATTGCATATTTGTGTAGTGTATCGCATGAATTTGCTGATTTGGCAACTCCAGGACTGTAACAAGTGGAGTTTGAAATGTCAGGTTAATCTTACTTTGCAACACAGCATTCTTCATGGCCGTCAATGGCTAAATCCATCTTACTGGTTCTCTGGACGCGTTATTGCTATCCATCCTTATGATCCCAACATCTTGTATATTGGTTTGTCTATGTCAACACACAGGGTTCTTTCTTGCAATTTGGCAACTAAAACCTCGAAATTAGTTATGGTGTTTTCGTTTCCTTCTAACTATGGTTGCTTGTATCGATAGGAAGATGTATTTACGCTCTCGTGGTGGCCAACTCCTATACCTTCAATTTCACATATCAACTCCAAAAATTGAGTTTTTGGATATTTTCACTTCTTTATTTTGGAAGGATATACCTGCTACAGCGAAACAATCAACAATTAATTTCTCAAGTTTGGTGAGGAATGGAACTTGGTTTCGTATAATCGTTGTATGTTGATAGGATTTTATTTTGGTAACTTGTTCAGAGTGTATAAGTTTTACGTACAATGGTTGCATCGAATAAATTCGTTTTTTGTTCTAACATATTGTGGGTTCCATTTGAAGAAGGAAACCTGGATTGTCAATTAAATACCTAGTCCATGCTAATTACGAACCTTTCTTGGATCTGAAGAGAACTTTATTGAGAGCGTAGAGCAGAGCATCAGAGTACAAAATATCCCGTAGCTAGCTAACAGAGCTTAAGCTAACCAATCCTCGAATTTTACAAAAAGAAACAGATATGAAAAGAGTATAAAACTGGGAGATGATTGTCACTTTAGCTTGAATGTTCTTAAGGGTATTGTCTTTGTTGTGAAAAATATACTCGTAATGAATAAATAATCAGAATATAACATTCTGTTTGGGAAGAGTTTTGTAAGGTTCTAAAATCGTAGATTTGCATTTGGGAGTCTCCATTGCCTTTTAGATTTGTGGTTTTCAATTTTTTTAACCAGTCAAATTGATGAGTTGAGAATGTGTTCCCTTCGAAACATTCAAATATTGTAAAAAAAAAAAAAATCTTCAGTTCTTAAAAAAAATGTAAGTGTATATTACTATTAATTATTAATAATTAAATAAAAAAATTTGATAAAAATGAAGGGAGGATGAAAGTGTATGTTACTACTAATTATTATTAAGACTTGAGGGCGTTAGTATTAAGCTTTCTCACTTTGAAACATAACTCAGTCAGTACCTGTAGCCCAAGGTGGCCACCACAGTCCCCCCATCCAAAATGATCAAGACGTTTCCCATGGACTCTGAAATCCTCCTCCCCAAGGTACTGCCCCACGCTATTAAGAGTGTTGTTATTCTTGAAGGAGGTGGAGGAGCTTGCACCATCAAGCAAGTTAACTTCAATGATGGTCTTACTTACACTCCATTCCATATTTATATTTATGTGTGTGCTCACGTATGCATATGATTCTAATTCAAGCCTAAAATTAGATTGATTTAATATCAGATTTAAATAATTTCCCTCTCGTTAATGGAAAATGATGCTATTTTGAGTAGGAATCTATGATAATAGGATTGAATTGTTGGGCTAATACCTCGATCGTTAAGCACTTGCTTGTTAGTTTGAAATCGGTTTGTTTGATTCAGAATTAAACAAAAATAACCTATTGATTGAAATGCAAAAATATAAAAATTGAAATAAGCTGAGGTTATGAAAGGAATTAAACCAAATCAAATCGATTATTTCAGTTTAGTTTTTCAATTTTAACCTTCTCTTTTCACTTTTCTACATTTTCCCTCACCTTTTTGGATATTTCCTCAAACCAACTAACCCCAGGCTAAAATAAAAAAATTTTCCATGCATATTCTTTCCCACGAACAGGAAAAATTATAGTACATATCAGGAGTACTAAAAAATAATATTATATTAACCACACATTTTTAATTTTTTTTAAAAGAAAATAAGACTCATATATTTATAAAAAGAAAGCATGTGGATTTAGAGCAATGTCCAGATCGAGCACTGTCCACAACGACTTAAGGTAACTTTCTTTTAAACTGATAGTTAATGCTCCCATGTCCGTATCTACTCTATTTGTGATTTCCATTCCATCCCTTTAGAATGTGTTTGGATTGAAGGAAGATGGGAGAGGAAATTTTGAGAGGAAAATAGTTTTATTATCCATTCAATTTATGTTTGTTAAGAAGAAAATAGATAAAAAGGAAAAATTTGAAAGGAAAATAAATGTTTGAATCCACTTCCATTTTCTTTTCAAATTGAAAGAAAGTGGAAAAAAATGTTTAAAATTACAAAATTATCTCTATATTTTGTAGATTATTTTTGAATATTTAAGGATAAAATTACAATTTTATTATTAAAAAAAAAAAACTCCTCTTTCAATAATTTTCTTCCTATATCCAAATATAAAAAGAAAAAAAAAAAATATATATATATATATATATATATTTCCTCTTAATCATTGTATTCTTTAATCTTCCTCTAATTATTTTCTTTCCTCCCATCTAAACAATCTTAATTTCTTTATATATTAAAACAAGAAAAATTACTATTTAAACTCTCTATTTTAATAAAATTAATTATTTAATCTCTTATTTTCAAAAATATATTAGTAGTTGTATTTTTTTCCGTCTACTCTTTAGTCTTTCAGTTTATTAAATGAAGTTTTCTGATTGTCAATATATTTAAAAGAGAGATAAATTACCATTATGAGAATTAAATAGTTCAAGATTTAGAAAATAGTATATAATTATATTTTTCAAATTCAAATTATAGAAACTGAATGAAACAATAACCTAGCACCTTTGGGTTTTTTTTTTTTCTTTATATTAATAAAAATATTATTATAATGATAAAAAGAAACAAAGGGTGCAACAACCACCAAATTTTCATCACCGGTAGAAGTTAGTTGCGCCACTCATCATATGTTAAAATTGGAGAAAATAATGCAATCATGTACCATAGTTTTATTATAATCATTGATCATGGTAATCGCATTATAATCAATGATAAAAGTACAATTATTGTACATTTAACAATTACACTAGATAATTATTCTAAAAATAGGGCTATATTTTTCTATTGAAATAATTTTGTTTCACCAACTCAAGTCTTCTCTCTTTCTTTCCTTCTCGTTTATATGGGCTTTTGGGTAAAATAGCATAGGAAAACTGGCAAAGTCTTTGGATTTTGTATGCATCAATCTATAACACTTTTATAGCCTTTCTTATATGGCAAAATAAAAGATCAATGTAAAAAAGCGATTGTCTCTAACGTTACGTATATTTCATGTAAACTAATGGCCACGCAATTATAATAAATCAAATTTAATTTAATATAATATATTTTTTCAAAATCTACAACTACTAGGATGTAGAATCACAAATATTTAAAATAAAGTGTTTTATCTGTATTTCAACCTTGAGATTACGATGGAAAGGCTTTTTAGAAAATATAATTTTAAATACTATTGAAAAGTTTGTTTAATAATTATTTTAAAATTTTATAATTAAAATATATAAACTCAACTCAACTCAACTAAGCTTTTATCCAAAAAAATTTGAAGTCGATTATATGAATTCGCTTTCTCCACTCTAAACGATTTTGAGTTAAAATTTGGGGTCGTGATGTGATAAGCTCCTCTCACTCATCACAATATATATATATATATATATATAGAGAGAGAGAGAGAGAGAGAGAGAGAGAGAGAGAGAGAGAGTTAAGCTACAATACAACATTATATTCAACCTGGGGAAAGTTGGAATTGTTCAACCATCAAAAGAGGGAAACTCAAGTTGAAACCAGAATTCTAATGGAAATGGGCACTTCCAAGTGATTTTATTAATGGGTAAGGGAAATTCGAGAATACTCACGACAAGAAGTAAATGTGCTGAATAAGGAAAAATTATTAAATAGAATGATTATATGTTGATACTATTATATTTTAACTATTGATCATGGTGGATTTGACTTTGTTTAGAGTTTATGTGTTTTACATATAATCGTCAAATTTTTTAGATAAAAGCTTAGTTGAGTTGAGTTTGGTTGTTGCATTGAATAAATTCGTTTTTTGTTCTAACTTGTTAAAATTTCCGCTTGTAGCCATACTATAGAGGAAACCTGCATTGTCAATTAAATTCAGGGTCCATGCTAATTATGCACCTCTCCTGGAGGTGAAGAGAACTTCATTAAAAGTCTAGATCAGAGCATCAGAGTACAAAATATCCCCTAGCTAAGGTAACAGAGCCTTAGCTAACCAATCTGCAAATTTTTCTTGTTTGCACTATCAATTTTACAAAAAGAAACAGATACGAAAAGGGTACAAAACTGGGGGATGATTTTAACATTAGCTTGAATGTCCTTAAGGGTATTGTCTTTGCCGTGAAAAATATATTATAAATGACAAAATAATCAGAATATAACGTTGTAAGGAACTGTGAATTATCAGGCACGACCACCACATGTTTGATAAAATGCTTCAAAGATTTCATGCACTGAAGTAGCTCAATTTGTACATATTTTCCTTATTCAAATGTTCAGCAGATGGGTTTGCTGATTAGAAAATGACTATACAAAACCAAATGTAAAAATCCCAACATTAAAAGGTCTTCAAACAATTAAACACGCAAGTCTCTTCTAGTTGGATGACTAAATCGCAAAAATTCAAAATTTATGATTGCAATGAAAATAATACAAATTTTAGTGACAATGTTTTCAATTATAGTTCAAATACTATCATTTTGTTGGGGTTTAGAAACTTAGTGACATGTATATATTTAAAAATTTGTTAGACACATAATTTTGGTGATTTTTTTTTTCTCCATTATGCATCTAAAACATCTTTCTTTCTCTTTATGTGAAGTTGATAAGTTATGAGTGAAATTAGAGAAGAGAAGAGAATTAGGGAGGGATGAAAGAGATAGATGGGGACATTTGTAGATGTATTGCTTTCCAAATTTCTACTGCCTAATTCACTTTGTTTGAATGTTTGTTTTTTCCTCCATTTAGTCTCTTATGCTTTGAAGTCAACGAAAAAAATGGTAAGAAAAAAATTTTGGGTAGCCCTTTGACTTTGATGAAAGTAATGTAATGTGACTGCACAATTGGCAATACTCCCCCTTCCAGGGTCCAACAATGAGGGCATTGGATCTGTTAGGGCTGTAAGAGTTTCCCTAGATACTCAAAAGTCAAAGATATTTTGTATGTTAACTTTAGTTAGTATAATGTTTGGTGTAAATGAGTGATAATGCAGAATTTATGGAGTAAATTCTGAAAAGTAATTCTGCAGTAGGTATGGCTCATGTACTGCTTTTGTAATATGTCTCCTATACGAGGAGCTTTATGTTAAAAAAAGTGTGTGAATGCAGATGTTCCATTTCAGAAAACTTATGTTTAGTTCTCTCTTTTTATGCTCAATAATTTAACAGGATCAGTAACATAGTGTTAAAAGCTTATGTATCATGATATAAAATATCAAGCATCTATCTGATCATGTAAAAGTTACCATAATATAAGGTTTCGTACAAAGGTGAAGAAATGGCTAATCCGTTCAGGTTGATTGAATTCTTCACCAAAAAGGATGTTCAAAGTATTATCAGGATTAGCTTATGTTTTGTGCTTTATCTTATGTTTTTTTTTCTCTGCTAGGTTTTTTCACTTAATATGATGCATTTGGAACTGGGTGTATTGGGGAGCCTGACGGCTGGGATTAGCTTATTGGAATGATTTCCATTAGCACTAGAAATATCTGTATCTCTACCATAGTTGTTGAATGATTCAACAGCAGCTGATTAGGATTGAATCCATCTCACACAAGAAATAGGAGGACTTATGTATCTATTTATTCTAATTGCCGTATTTGCTGAATATAATGGTGACTTTATGTCGGTTATGGCAGATGATATGGAACGGTTGTTGACGGTAATAAAACTCATAAATTCTGTTTTAGAGTTTATTTAATAACTTTTACCTTGGCATGCCTATGAAGCACAAAGGTTTACAATTGTCTTTGTTCTGTCAGTCAAACTAATTGAAGTTACAATATGATTGGATCATTTTTATGAAAAAGGGTTATGATGAGGAGCCACCATTAGACTTCAAAATTGATCATGAAGGTATTTGGTCATCATTTGGATGTTTCTCATTCATGTGTTATATCTATTCATTATATTGGCAGATATCCCACCTCTGTGTTAAATCTTGCTCTTCTTATATTGGCAATTGATCATGTTGCATTTGACTTGTTCAGAGTGTATGAGTTTTACGTACAATGGTTGCATAGAATAAATTCCTTTTTTGTTCTAACATATTGTAGGTTCCATTTGAAGAAGGAAACCTGGATTGTCAATTAAATACCTAGTCCATGCTAATTACGAACCTTTCTTGGATCTGAAGAGAACTTTATTGAAAGCGTAGAGCAGAGCATCAGAATACAAAATATCCCCTAGCTAGCTAACAGAGCTTAAGCTAACCAATCCTCGAATTTTACAAAAAGAAACAGATATTTGCAAAAAGAAACAGATATGAAAAGAGTATAAAACTAGGAGATGATTGTCACATTAGCTTGAATGTAGACTAAGCTTGTAGATACAGACTTACACTTAAAGATTGATGCTATAGACAAGGAGAATTTGACATATGACTACTCTGTGATGGCAGGTGATCCTGCCATTGATGGATCTCTTTTCAGATTAAGGTTGAAAGCTGCCTGATGGAGGATCCATCTTCAAGCGCAGCAGCAAGAGTTACACTATTGATGGTGCTGAGGCGAATGAAGAGGTAATTAAGGCTGGACAAGAAAAGGCCATGGAAGCCTTTGTAGGAATATTCAGGCTATGATAGATTGAGGGCTCAAACGCCAACGCTCCAATAATAAAAATTTAAATTTTTAACACAATGTTTTATATTTAAATTGTGCTAAGATCGAAAATTTGAGATTATAGAAAATACAGAGCTATTCAAAATTTGATTTACTACAAAGAATTAATTTCAAGCAAATTATTATTTATAGCTGGGTGTATGGCCTCATCTCATACACCCAACCATTCAAAAACTTCCACAAGCAAACATTTATTTTATTTTCATGATCAAATTTCATTTTATCATCAAATAATTAAGAATTTAAGTTTGAATATTGCAGAATGAGTTTTAAAAAATAAATTGCTAAATGTAATTTATCTTATTTTCATTTTTAGACAAATATTCAAACTTACAGTACTATAAATCTTGAGTAGGCTTGCAGAGTGACTACTTCTCATTCAAGAAATGAACAGCACACAAGAGTACATAGGAAGCTGCAAAGTCAACAAACTCTGTTTATAGCTCATCTAACTGACTGACAAAAACAAGTAATAAATGATGCTCTGCAATCAGCTTCAGCTCATTATTCTGCAACCTTCCCAGCTTACACAACTACAACACAAACTCAGCTCACTCATCAAGGTTGAACGCTTCTAAAGTACATAGCAGACCCAGGCATCAATAGCATCTAAACACAAAAGGAATATTGTCCACCAGAAAATAGTAGAAGTTGGAGAGGCTCAACTCTATCATATAGAACCATGCTCTTCGCCAATGTGGATTTATGTACAAAACGGCTGCCATGGTCAACAACATTATGGCATAAGAAATCATAAAACTCACATAGAAAGCATACATGTCGATAAAGCCACCATCTTTTTTATGATCTTTTCTGTCCTCCTCTGAAACTCTTGGCATTATTGATGAAGAAGAGCAGCTTTTAGATAGTGGAGGTCCACAAAGGAAAGGGTTTCCCTCGTAACTTCTGTTCTCGAATGTCCCAAATTGTGCAACCATCTCAGGTGTCTTGCCAGATAAATTGTTGTGCGCCACACTGAAGACAGCTAGAGAATATAGTTGAGTGAGTTGAGGGATTTTGCCATTCAAGTTGTTATAGGAAAGATCCAAGCTCTCAATTTGCGTTAGGTTTGAAAATGATTGTGGAATCAATCCCGTCAACTTGTTATGGGACAGGTTTAACAGCTGGATTTTGTCAAGATTTCCTATTTCAACAGGAATTTCACCTGTCAAATTGTTGCAGGACAGATCGAGTCCTGACATGAGGCTGAGAATGATTCCTTGGAAATAACGCGATGCATTCTTTGTTGTAACCTCCAAAGGTTGAGCCATAGAATCTATAGGATAACTCCTGGAAATGTTTGGTTGATAAGGATACCTAAGAAGGCTTATGCAAGGGGGAACAGGACCAGAAAGATTATTATTAGAAAAATCAACCAATCTTAATTTGAACAAGTGGCATAACTGAATTGGTATTTCACCTTCAAGTCTATTATAACCCAAAAGAAGATAGGTCAATGTTGAAAAATTGCCAATCCATTCTGGAATCCTTTTAGTGAAATCGTTGTGACTAAGATCCAATATTATTAATTCAGAACAACCATAAAATGCATTCGTCAACGGTCCTTGTAGCCTATTTTTTGATAGATAAACTTCACTGATCCTTGGAGGGACAAAGCTAGATGGCAGGTTTCCAAAGAAAGTGTTCTCTGACAGATCCAAGATATTAAGAGAAGTTATATTCCCTATCCAACTAGGGATGATACCAAAGAGATGATTATCGCTCACGTCCAACACTGCCAACCCTGTGCAATTACTTATGCTGTATGGGATACTTCCAGTGAATTGATTGCCATCCAACAATAATAGAATCAATTCGCAAGTAGCCTGTTTTGGGAATATCTGGCCTTGCAAATTGTTGTTTGAAAGAATGAGATAACCTAATAAATTGCATCCGACAATCAAGTCTTGGGGTATTATGCCTGATAGTTGATTTTTGGACAAGTCTAATTCTGTCAGTTGACTCATTTTGCCAAATGATGAAGGAATGCCACCAGTGAGACCATTTCCAGACAAGTTTAGAAAATTTAAACTTGGAAAACATACTCCAATTTCTGTTGGAATAGAGCCATTGAAGTGGTTGTCAGAGATATCTAAGTCTGAAAAATACACATGGGAATGAATTGGCAATTGGAGAGGCCCTGAAAGAGAAGAGTTGTGCAAGTAAAGTGCGTATAATTTTGTGTTGTTCCTGATCAACCAATGTGGAAACTCTCCTTCATTTTAATATTTGACATATCAACATATTCTAATTCATGCTGATAGTAGAAGAACTTGGGAAACACTCCGCCATCTCCTTGACCTGACAAAGCTAGGGTCCGTAGTTGAAATTTTGGTGTCAAAGTAGGCACATCTATATCTGCATATATTTCATTCTCATAACAATCCAAGTGCTTGAGCTTTGAAAGGTTGAAGAATGGCAGAAGAGAGATTGGGATTTGGAACAGGTTCCTTGAAAGATGTAATGTGTGCATGGATGTGAGGGTCCCCAGGGGAGATAAGGAGATATTTCCGATGAAGTGATTGGAAGATAGATCTAACAGTTGAAGGGATGTTAAATTTGCCAGACATAAAGGTAAAGTGCCACTGAGATCATTGTTGCTCATATCTAGCTTTTGAAGATGTTTTAACTCGCATAAACCTAAAATTATTTATATGAAAAGTGTTAGTATAAATCTAAAATGTGTCTATCAAATATCAATTTGTGAGAGTTAATTATGGTAAAAAAGACATTCTAAGCTTTGCTTTCAAATATATTTTCATTTTTAGAATTGTATAAACAAGCAATTTGAAATTTTTGAAAGACTAGTAAGGGTCTATGTTTATTTTTTATTTATTTATTTTTTTTATAAAATGATAGACTAAACTTTATTAAAATGTCTAAAGTCCACAAATAATATAAAAATTTTAAAAACTATTTTATTTATTGCATACTACTACATCAATATAATTATTAACACAAAAAAAAATATCTTTAAAATTGATATCAATTTGTCAAATATTCAAGTGAGTATAAAAAAAATTCATAAAATTCCTTTTTGTAATAAACCATGAGTGTGACAAAAAGAGGGTTAAAAGAACATTACCTTTGGCTGCAGGTATGGTGCCGTTTAGTTGACAAAATGACAATAATAAAATCTTAAGGGAGGGCATCTTTTCGATGTCTTTTAAGAAGCTGTTGTTGAGAGTAGACCATCTCAAATCCAAATGCTCCAAATTTTTGAAATTCGGCAAGCCTATTAAAAAATAATATTGCTGTTTTTATTAAAAAAAAGTAATAATTCAATTATGTGTTTAATAACACAATTAAAGAATGAAAATTGATATTTTAATATAATGATAAAGGTGAGATTATTTAAAAATGAAAATCACACATAAACC
The DNA here is from genome assembly GCF_030052815.1 of Hevea brasiliensis. Taxonomy (NCBI): domain Eukaryota; kingdom Viridiplantae; phylum Streptophyta; class Magnoliopsida; order Malpighiales; family Euphorbiaceae; genus Hevea; species Hevea brasiliensis. The sequence goes on from NC_079505.1 coordinate 11,845,159, forward strand.
TTAATATTATGAAAATATTATTCATCAAATATAGTCATTAAATAAATAAATAAATAAAAGAACTTAACAGATAAATCTTGAAATGATATTGTAGAGCTCAAATAAAGTTTTTTGAAGGCTATAAATGAGCTTTTTTTTTTATTTTTTTAAATCTTATCGAATTACCTTGACTAGGTAGGTCAGCATTGAGGCCTCGCATAGATAAAAATTTAAGAGAGGGCAATGCTCTAAGGCTCTTAAAAGACTCTTCATCCAATGAGGAACCATCCAGGGACAACTCTTCCACGCTTGAAAAATTACCCATCTCTACTTAATGAAAAAAAAAAAAAAATGGGGCAGAGCTCCAATGAAACTAGGCAAATTAATCACAAGTATTGGGCCATATATGCAAGTAATGACTAATGAGAATAACTTGAAGGAGTTTTGGGCATATCTCAAAAACCTACCTTGAGCAAATATTCCTCCTTTGAAGCTATAATCCATTAGAGAAAGGGTCTTGAGAAATGGGTATGCCCCTAATAATTCTAGCTGAATGCTGCTTCTTCCATACCCATAATTGTCGTCAAGGAAAAGAGAGCTCAAATTCCTAATGATTTTGGCATCTGCAAGTGCATGAACAAAATATAATATTCAGACGTGTTTTTATATCTTCGATCATGCTCAATGCCATTATACCAATTGGCAAGCCAATGTGATCTTTGGACATCTTAGCAAAGGAGGGTTGTATTTTATTGTTCATATTAGCCTACGGGGCTTAAGGCTAGTCTATATACACACACACTTACTTGTAACAAATTGCTTCACTAGTGAATACAATTATGTTTTGTGATATAATAGAGAAAAAATGTAATATTTAATTTATGGAATTGGAATCTATATTGAAAATACAATAAAAACCAACAACCAACTATTAATGCATGTATCAAACTTTGTTTTAACTGGCATACCTCTTGAGTCCACAACTTTGGTAATTTGATTTCCTCCTAGGCTCAGTACCTTTAAGTTGCCCAAAGCATCCAATTCTAGATATAAGAAGAAGAAGTAAAACAAATCCTATATAATTAGCATGTTCATCTAATAATTGTGGAATGTTATTGAGTTTGTAAGAGAACTAGAAATAATATTTTATGAATAAATAAATAGAAAAAAAAAAAAAGAAAGTGAAACTCACTTTGAATATCGACTGTACCTCTCAATCCACAATAATCCAAATGTAATTCTTTTAAAGATGAAAGATCACCAATGGATGATAGGGTACTATTGCCGAAGTCATTACCACTTAAATCAAGAAATTCCAAATTGCTAAGTTTTGATAGTCCTTCAATTGTGCACCAAAGCAGTTCTAGTTAGTGACTTTATATGTAATTTTCTTTTTTCTTAAAAAAAGTGTTTGTGTGTATATATATATATATATATATATTATACTTTGGACATCTTAGCAAAGGAGGGTTGTATTTTATTGTTCATATTAGCCTACGGGGCTTAAGGCTAGTCTATATACACACACACTTACTTGTAACAAATTGCTTCACTAGTGAATACAATTATGTTTTGTGATATAATAGAGAAAATATGTAATATTTAATTTATGGAATTGGAATCTATATTGAAAATACAATAAAAACCAACAACCAGGACCACCCAACTATTAATGCATGTATCAAACTTTGTTTTAACTGGCATACCTCTTGAGTCCACAACTTTGGTAATTTGATTTCCTCCTAGGCTCAGTACCTTTAAGTTGCCCAAAGCATCCAATTCTAGATATAAGAAGAAGAAGTAAAACAAATCCTATATAATTAGCATGTTCATCTAATAATTGTGGAATGTTATTGAGTTCGTAAGAAAACTAGAAATAATATTTTATAAATAAATAAATAGAAAGAAAAAGAGAAAGTGAAACTCACTTTGAATATCGACTGTACCTCTCAATCCACATTCATCCAAATGTAATTCTTTTAAAGATGAAAGATCACCAATGGATGAAAGATGTACTATTGCTGATGTCATTAAAACTTAAATCAAGAAATTCCAAATTGCTAAGTTTTGATAGTCCTTCAATTGTGCACCAAAGCAGTTCTAGTTAGTGACTTTACATGTAATTTTCTTTTTTCTTAAAAAAAGTGTGTATATATATATATATATTATACTTTTAAATTTTTTAATATATATTATTTATCTATTTATTTTATAATATTAAATTTTTATTATTGTAAAATAAATATTTTCTTAAATAATTATTCAATTTTAGTCACAGAAAAGTTATAGCATAGCTTTGTTTATAAAAAAAAAAAAAAGAAGGTCATTATTTTTAACGGTTGAAAAAGAGTAATTTTATTATGACGGAAAACTTAAAATTTATCTCTTCAAAGGTTTAATTAAATTTTGAGAAAATGAAAAATTTTCAACTCTTAATTTGGAAAATTGGCGCAAATGAACATAATACTTTATTTTTCAATTTTCTTAAAAAGTTCTTTTTGCAAATTACCTTAATTTTTCACAAGTGAATAACTCAAAAATCTGCAAATTTTCAAGTCTCTATAGTCCTCCACAAGCAAAATAAAAAAAAATATTGGTTAAAATTTGTGCTTGAATAAGATTGAAAAATAAATAAAAGGAGACATTGAAAAATTATAATATAAAAATATCACAATTTGGGCTAACCTTGAAAATCAGTTATATTTTCTAATTTGCTGTCCATCAATGTTAAAGATTTTAAAGATGAAAATACACTTAGAAGTGGTATGATGCTCTTGCTGAAGTTGTTGGATGACAAATCAAGAAACTCCAAATTTTCAAGTCCTGATAGTCCTTCACAAGTCATAAAAGAGTATCAGTCAAAGTTTTACTTGAAAATTGAAAATAAATAAATAAGTAAAAGGAAAATCCTGATCAATTATAATAAAAAGATATCACAATTCGAGCTAACCTTGAATACCACTCTTCAATCTATTGCCGGCTAAATTTAATGATTTTAAAGATGGAAAGATGCGTAAAAATGGTATGATGCTATCACTGAAGTTGTTGGATGACAAATCAAGAAACTCCAAATTTTGAAGACTTGATAGTCCTTCACAAGTCATAAAAAAGTGTTAGTCAAGTTTGTGCTTGAAAATTGAAAAATAAGTACATAAATAAATGGAAAATCCTCAAAAATTAGAACAAGGAAACATTTTAAGTTGAGCTAACCTTGAATATCAGTTACACTTTCCAATCCAGTGTAGGCCAAATTCAATGATTTTAAAGATGAAAGATGGCCAATAGATGATACAATGCTCTCCTTGTTGAACAAGTTACCTTCTAAATCAAGAAACTCCAACTTGCTGAGCCTTTCTAATCTTTCAAAATCTGCATCATAAGAGGTAGATACCCAGTTAGATTTATTTATTATTTATTATTTTTGAGTTGTCAAAAAAAAAAAAACTTAATTATGTTTCAATCATAAAACTATGAAAATATCTAAATAATAGTTTCAAACTACTTTTTGTTATTAGCAGCTTTTATCAAATATTAGAAAAAAAAACTTAAAATATTATGAAACAAAAGGTGTATTAGTTATTGCATAATTATACGATAATGCAAGACAAATTAATATTCTACCTCCATTCTCAACACAATCAATAATACGATTGTTTAAGCTAAGACTCGTCAATTCTTGAAAAGGAAGAAACAAAGAGGCATTGAAGCACCATTCAGCGGTCCATTCAACAGTCCATTCAGCGGTCCATTCAACGTGCCAAATACTGAGTTTGGAAACTCGTCCACCGGTGGAGTTGCAGTCAATATTTGCCCATTTACAACAGTCATCAGTAAGTAATCCCCAAGAAGAGAGTGACATGTGTCCAGGATGTTTGAAAGAAGCCTTGAGTTGCAAAAGAGCATTTCTCTCATAATCCAAACAACCATCACAGCTCCACCATCCCTCTAATAATGAAGCTATTACTAAAGCAACCAACAGCTGCTTAATTAGCCTCATTTCAGTACTTGTATGTGAAATATAAACAATTATTTCTCTTCAATTACGCAATGAAGCAACAGCCTAGCACCTTTGGGCTTTTATAGACCCATGTTGTGTAATAATTTCAGTTGAGCTTCCTTGCTTCATCAACTAGTTTTTCTTTTCTTTTTTCACCCAGTCAAGTCTCCTCCCTTCTTCTCCTTTATATGGGCTTTTGAGTAAAATAGCATAAGAAGATTGGCAAGTCTCTGGAATTTATTTGCTTTTATCCACAACGCTTTTTCTGGCCTTTTTTATACGGCAAAAATAAAAAGACAAATGTGGAAAAAAAAATTATCACCAACGTCACGCATATTTCATGTAAATCAACAGTCACGCAATTATAATGAATCAAATTTGATTTAATATAATATATTTTTTCAAAATCTACAATTATTTTAATTGGAACCGTGTTTGAGGTTTGATATTATAATGGAAAGGTTAAAAATGTATTTTTAGAAAATATTATTTTAATGCTGTTAAAAAAATGGTTTAATTATTTTAGAATTGTATAATTAAAATATATTGAATTTAATTAATTTCAAACCAATATAATGAATTGTTGTTCCAAATAATATTTTAAAAGCCATATTAAATAAATTTTTATGCATTTGATTTTCAACGGCTAAAGTGCAATACAACAATTGCACTAAATACTTATTCTGAAATTTGGGCCAAACTATTCTATTGAAATAATTTGTTGAAAAAATGGTTTAATTATTTTAAAATTTTATAATTAAAATATATTGAATTTAATTAATTTCAAATCAATTTTTATGCATTTGATGCTTGTTGAACATATTTTCACTCGCCAAATTTTTTTAAAATTATTTAATTTTGACAAATGTCTTGTTTATTTTTATTTTTATTATTTTTTATAATATTAACTATTTCTCTTGAATTAATTAATGAATGCAACATCCTAACACTTTGAGCTTTTTATAGAACCAGGTTGTATAATAATTTGAGTTGAGCTTCCTAGCTTGATCAACTACTTGGCAAATGTTGCACCACTCATCATGTCTTGAACTGCTTGCTTTAATAGAGTCAAGTCTTGTGTGGCCTGCGCAGAAACAATTTTTCTTGCTTTTTTTATACTGCAAAATAAAGGAATTTGTTTGCTTTGTCTGAGTCAAGTCTCTAGTGGAAGTGTGAATCTAATGGCTACACTTTTTCTTGCCTTCTTTATAAGGCAGAATAAATGACTTCTTGTTCATTGAAAATGATGCCATTTTGATTATGAATCTAAGATAAGATAATAGGATTGAACCATTGGACTAATAGCATGATGGTTGAGCACTTGCTTGTGAGTTTGAAATCAATTGGTTCAATTCAGAATCAAACAAAAATAACCAATTAATTGAAATGAAAAAAATATAAAAACTGAAACATGCCGAGGTAATAAAAGGAATTGAACCGAATCAATTCTATTATTTCAACTTAATTTTTTGACTTTGACCTTCTCTTTTCACTTCCCTACATTTGCCTCACTTTCTTGGATAACTTTCCTATCAATATTTTCTTTCTATATCCAAATATATATATATATATTCCTTTTAATTGTTGTATTCTTTTATCCTTCTCCAATTATTTTCTTTCCTGTCATCCAAACGTAATGGTTATTTTCTTCTATTCCAAATATGATTATTTTGTGATTACTTTATTAATATATAATTTTTGAATAGTTTGTTATATTAAAATATATTTTAATTAATAAAAATAAATTTTTAGTATAAAGTTTAAACTAAAAATGAATATAAAATATATTTTATATAAAAAAAATTAAATATACAATTTAAATTAATAGACTATTTTATTAATCAAATAAAATTTTAAAGACTATTTTATTAATTAAATAAAACTTTATTAACTATATTATAATTAACCGTTAACTTTTTTAAATCTAATTTAATACTTTAATTACAACTGTGATAACTAATTATAATTCAGCTATGATACATACAAAATAAAATTTTGACTATAATAATGAATACTCTAAAAATTTTAGGTTTTTTTTAATTTTAGGTTTTTTTTATAAGATATATCTTTCTTATATATATATATTATTCTATTTCCTTTCGTTGAGCTACCTACCTTCATCAACCACTTTTTCTTTTTTTTTTCATTTTTTTTCTTTTTATTAGCTAAAAATATTATTATAATGATAAAAAGAAACCGAAGGTGCAACCACCACCAGCTTTTCATCAACTGTTGTGCCACCCGTCATATGTTAAAACTAGCATAATATCTACACTATTTATGAATAATTTATAATTTTTATTTTTTAATTTAATTTTTAATTACATTCTAAATAAGATAAATTATTATTATTATTAATAAATAAATTTTTAATTAAAATTTATTCTCTTATTTAATTTAATTTAATTTAAATTAATTTTTATTTATTATAATAATAAATTTTTAATTAATTTATAGTATAAATAATTAAAATACTTATTTAATTTTTTTTATACATATATTAATAATAGTTTCGGTGATTACTTCATTAAAATATAATAAAATTACTTTATTCAAAAAATAATTTAAATTTCATAAAATTTTTACATTTTATCTTATAATTTATATAAATTAATTTTTTTAGATTACATAAAATATATTAGATTAATGGAAAAATTATGTTTTTTAAAAAATATATAAATATAATTTTTTATTATTAATATAATAAAAAATATATTAAATTACTAATAATGAATTGAATTATTTAATTTTAATAATAATGAAAATATAAAATATTATTATTAATGAAAAATAACATTTTAGTATATTATTTTTAAAAAATATTATATCATTAAATTTTTATAAAGTAATTTTTTTTATTAATTGGATATATTTTTCATAAAATAATTCTTTCAAAAAATGTTATCGTTTTATATAAATTTATAATATAAGATAAATATAGTTCATAAAAATTAAAATTTTAATATATCATCATTTTTTATTAAAATAATAAATATTAAAATTACATATTATTTTTTAAAAGATAGATTCTATAATTTTAATATCGTAACTTTATTTTTTTTAATCATCTTTACTTATATTAAAATTTTTTATATAATCATATTTGCATTCTATTTTTGAAATTCTACTATTATATAAAAATATAATTCAGAGATAATTTATGCATAAAAATTTAGATATTTAATTAAAATTTGAAAATATTTCTATTGAAAATTAATGATAATAAAATATGGATAATTAAAATATTAATTATACTTGTATTCGGTATATAACTATAATGAAATAAAATATTAAAAAATTTAAGAAATATTGGATAAGAAATTTATAAAAAAATAGTAATTAAATAAATATTAATTAAATATATTTAAATAAATATATTTTTAGAATGATAACTAATAACTTTGAAAGAAATAATAAAAAAACAGAGTAAGTTTAAAAAGATTTGAGAGCACTTAGGTGAAATGTCTCATATGACATACTATATATGGACAAACATATAAAAACAATTTAAATAAAAGTTTAATTTTATAATTAAATATAATTTAATTGAAAATCAGTAATAAAACACTTAAATTCAATTTTTATAATAGTTAAATGTTTCTTATTTATTTAGCCGTTTTAATTCTTTCAATAGCTATAAGTTAGTCATAATAATAATGATAATAATAAGTATTAATTAATCTTAAAAAAGTGAAATAAAAAAATATTAAATTATTAACATAAAAATTAATACATATTAAATATAAATAAGTCAAATCTCTATATTTTATTTTTATAACTTTTTATTTAGATTACACTTTTTGTCTCTCAAATTTTTTAATAAAGATTTCATAATAGAAAATATAATAATACAATAAAAATATTTATTAAAAATATAAAATAATTTAAAATTAATTAAATTATATGACAATTGATTATGTGATCACAAATTAATAACCATCATTGACATTTTATTATTGTTATTGTTGCTGTTGTTAAATTATTATTATTATTATTATTATTATTATTATTATTATAGAGGGTGATATGTGGTAAATAATATTTTCACATAAATAATTTATAAAAAAATAAATATAAAATTTTTTTAAATATTACATTTAATAAAAAAGGTTTTAATTTTTAAAAATCAATTTTTAAAGAAAATAATAATTTATATCATAAATGTTAAGGTAGTATATTAAATAATATTGATAATTAAAAGAGCTTTTCAAAAAAAATGTCACTTGATATTTTTTTTGAAATACTATTCTGCTTTATATATATATATATATATAAAAGAGAAAATAGTACAATTATATACAATAGTTTTTATTATAAATATTGATCATGATAATCACATTATAATCAACAGTGAAAGTGTAATTATTGTACATGTAACAATTACACTAGATAATTATTCTGAAAACTGAGCCATATTATTCTATTGAAATAATTTTGTTTCACCAAGTCAACTCTCCTCTCTTTCTCACTCTCTTCCCTTCTTCTCCTTTATATGATCTTTTGAGTAAAATAGCATAAGAAGATTGGCAAGTCTTTAGAATTTATTTGCTCTAATCCACAACACTTTTTGTAGCCTTTTTAATACGGCAAAATAAAAAGACAAATGTTCCACCTCTCATCACACGTTTAAAATGGAGAAAATTATTGAGTGCAACCATTGCATGCACAATGGTATAATTCTAACCATTGATCATGATGGGTCACTTTATAATCAACGAATAAAGTGCATTTGTTGACTATTATAGGGGCTTTTGAGTAAAATAGCATAGGAAGATTGGCAAGTATTTGGAATTTGTTTGCTTTATAACCGAGTCTAGTCTCCTGTGGAAGGGTGAAGCTGATATGGACTGCCCAGAATCACTTTTTCTTGCATTTTAACACAGCAAAATAAAAGAATTTGTTTGCTTTAACTAAGTCAAGTCTTGTGTGGAAGTGTGAATCTGATATGAACAGCCCAACAATACTTTTTCTTACCCTTCTTATAAGGCAGAATAAATGACTTTGTTGTTTGTGGAAAATGATGCCATTTTGATTATGAATCTAAGATAACAGGATTCAATCACTGGACAAATAGCTCCATAGTTGAGCACTTGCCTCTTATTCTGAAATTTGGGCCAAATTATTCTATTGAAATAATTTTGTTTTGCCAAGTCAAGTCTCCGTCTTCCCTTTTTCTCCCTTATATGGGCTTTTGAGTAAATAGCTTAGGAAGATTGGCAAGTCCTTAGAATTTGTTTGCTTTTCTTTCTTATACTGCAAAATAAAAGACCAATATAAGAAAGCGATTATCACCAACGTTATGCATATTTCACATAAACTAATGGTAATGCAATTATAATGAATCAAATTTAATTTAATATAATATATTTTTTCAAAATCTATAATTACTGGGTACATAGAATCACAAACACTTAAAATAAAGTGTTATCTCTGTGTTTGAGGTTTGAGATTCTGATGGAAAGGTTAAAAATGTATTTTTACAAAATATTATTTTTAATATTGTTGAAAAAATGGTTTAATTATTTTAAAATTTTATAATTAAAATATATTGAATTTAATTAATTTCAAATCAATTTTTAATATTCGTTAGATATATTGAATTCATGTTCTCAACAATATTTTAAATGCCATGTTAAACAAATTTTTATGCATTTGATACTTGTTGAATATATTTTCACTCGCCAAAATTTTTTTAAATTATTTAATTTTGACAAATGTCTTGTTTATTTTTATTTTTATTTTTATTTTTTTTATAATATTAACTATTTCTCTTGAATTAATTAATGAATGCAACATCCTGACACTTTGAGCTTTTTATAGACTCAGGTTGTATAATAATTTGAGTTGAGCTTCCTAGCTTGATCAACTACTTGGCAAATGTTGCACCACTCATCATGTCTTGAACTGCTTGCTTTAATAGAGTCAAGTCTTGTGTGGCCTGCCCATAAACAATTTTTCTTGCCTTTTTTATAGGGCAAAATAAAGGAATTTGTTTGCTTTGTCTGAGTGAAGTCTTAAGTGGAAGTGTGAATCTAATACATACACTTTTTCTTGCCTTCTTTATAAGGCAGAATAAATGACTTCTTGTTCATTTAAATTTTTTATGTAATCATATTTGCATTATATTTTTGAAATTCTACTGTTATATAAAAATATAATTCAGAGATAATTTATGTATAAAATTTATATATTTAATTAAAATTTGAAAATATTTCTATTGAAAATTAATGATAATAAAATATGGATAATTAAAATATTAATTATACTTGTATTCGGTATATAACTATAATGAAATAAAATATTAAAAAATTTAAGAAATATTGGATAAGAAATTTATAAAAAAAATAGTAATTAAATAAATATTAATTAAATATATTTAAATAAATATATTTTTAGAATGATAACTAATAACTTTGAAAGAAATAATAAAAAAACAGAGTAAGTTTAAAAAAGATTTGAGAGCACTTAGGTGAAATGTCTCATATGACATACTATATATGGACAAACATATAGAAACAATTTAAATAAAAGTTTAATTTTATAATTAAATATAATTTAATTGAAAATCAGTAATAAAAACACTTAAATTCAATTTTTATAATAGTTAAATGTTTCTTATTTATTTGGCCATTTCAATTCTTTCAATAGCTATAAGTTAGTCGTAATAATAATGATAATAATAAGTATTAATTAATTTTAGAAAAGTGAAATAAAAAAAATATTAAATTATTAACATAAAAATTAATATATATTAATTATAAATAAGTTAAATCTCTATATTTTATTTTTATAACTTTTTATTTAGATTACACTTTTTGTCTCTCAAATTTTTTAACAAAGATTTCATAATGGAAAATATAACAATACAATAAAAGTATTTATTAAAAATATAAAATAATTTAAGGTTAATTAAATTATATGATAATTGATTATGTGATCACAAATTAATAACCATCACTGACATTTTATTATTGTTATTGTTGCTGTTGTTAAATTATTATTATTATTATTATTATAGAGGGTGATATGTGGTAAATAATATTTTCACATAAATAATTTATAAAAAAATAAATATAAAAAAATTTTAAATATTACATTTAATAAAAAAAGGTTTTAATTTTTAAAAATCAATTTTTAAAGAAAATAATAATTTAAATCATAAATGTTAAGGTAGTATATTAAATAATATTGATAATTAAAAGAAAAATAAAAAAAGAATTAAATAATTATTATTATAATAGAGTATAAAAGAGAATTATTAAAGGAAGATGACACGTAATAAACTTTTCAAAAAAATTGTCATGTGACATTTTTTTGGAAATACTATTCTGCTTTATATATATATATATATATATATATATATATATATATATATATATATATATATATATATATATATATATATATATATATAAAGAGAAAATAGTGCAATTATATACAATAGTTTTTATTATAACCATTGATCATGATAATCACATTATATAATTAACAGTGAAAGTGTAATTATTGTACATATAACAATTACACTAGATAATTATTCTGAAAACTGAGCCATATTATTCTATTGAAATAATTTTGTTTCACCAAGTCAAGTCTCCTCTCTCTTTCTCACTCTCTTCCCTTCTTCTCCATTATATGATCTTTTGAGTAAAAAAGCATAAGAAGATTGGCAAGTCTTTGGAATTTATTTGCTCTAATCCACAACACTTTTTTTTAGCCTTTTTAATACAGCAAAATAAAAAGACAAATGTTCCACCTCTCATCATACGTTTAAAATGGAGAAAATTATTGAGTGCAACCATTGTATGCACAATGGTATAGTTCTAACCATTGATCATGATGGGTCACTTTATAATCAACGGATAAAATGCATTTGTTGACTATTATAGGGGCTTTTGAGTAAAATAGCATAGGAAGATTGGCAAGTCTTTGGAATTTGTTTGCTTTATAACCGAGTCAAGTCTCCTGTGGAAGGGTGAAGCTGATATGGACTGCCCAGCATCACTTTTTCTTGCATTTTTAACACAGCAAAATAAAAGAATTTGTTTGCTTTAACTAAGTCAAGTCTTGTGTGGAAGTGTGAATCTGATATGGATTACCAACAACATTTTTTCTTACCCTTTTTATAAGGCAGAATAAAAGACTTTGTTGTCTGTGGAAAATGATGTCATTTTGATTATGAATCTAAGATAACAGGATTCAATCACTGGACAAATAGCTCCATAGTTGAGCACTTGCCTCTTAATATAAGAGTATTGAGTTTATGTAATCTCTAACAATTCTATTTATTTTAAATATTTTCGATGCATAAAAATAATTATGAGGAGCAAAATCATATAACATATATTGCGAATTTACCATTGAAATAAGCATGCCATTGCAAGATATCCTATACATCAATTAAATATGAATTTTTATTTAATATTGTGTCATCACAATTCTAGAGATTGAATTTATTATGAATTTTATATATATATATATATATATATATATATATATATATATATATATATATATATATATATATATATATATATACACACACAGAAATTCAGCAGAAAGAATAAAAAATAATAATAAAAAAAAAAGATGAAGAAGGAAGAAGATTAGAAGAACCAGAGAGCCTTGAGCAAGAAGAGAGTTATTATTCAATCATAGATAGCATATTACAGAAGGTTCAATCCCTTGCATAAAGATTACAATCAGCTCTTCTCTCTAACTGTTTAACAGCTCAACAACTGCTCTAACAGCTTAACAACTACACTAATCAATATTTATCCCAAAAAAAAAAATCCACCACCAATCAACATTAGACCGAAACAAGCTCTCAATGGAATCTCTGCTAATTGAACTGAACTCTTGCAGGGCACAATGTCACTTCATCCTGCTTTTGATCCTGCTCAAATACCTGATTGAATCTACACTGAACATTTGTTTTATCTTGCACTTGATCTTCTCATTATTGATCATTCCCTTCTTCACTGAACACAGATAATCCAAAATCAGTGGCATTCAGCATGGCTCCCTCATCCTTGCTAGCCAGCAAGAAATTCTATGGCTTGAAATACATTTTTGAAAAATCCACCTTCATCAACAGGCATTGAGCTTCTCTTTTCCGCAGACTGTCAACTGAATCCATCATAACCTCATCCAAATAATTCCTTTTTACTAAACCCTCATTATTCATGGAATTTAGCAATGAACCACTGATCATTTCTTGAGATTCATCATTCCATTGTAATCCCCCTGCAAGTCCTCATTCGTTACCGCCATTTCAGGTTCATTACTCTTCTGTGTTTCCTCTACACACATTGAAGACACTTCATTATCTTTCTCTTGAACAAGCTCCACATTTCCATTCATTTTCCTTCCCAAAAGAGGAACTAATTCGATCAAACCAACCTTTGCCTCCACATCTCCACTTCCCAAATCCCTCACCTTTCAAATTTCTTTGGATATTTTCGCCTCTTTATTTTGGAAGGATATATCTACTATTGTCACAAATATTTAACAATTTCTCAATTTTGGTGTGGAATGGAGCTTGATTTTATTAATGGATAAGGGGAAATTGAGAATACTCGCCACAAGAAAAAAAATGGGCTGAATAGGGAAAAATTAATATATAAGATTGGTGTATGTTGAAACAATTTTATTTTGACTATTTTATTATGGTGGGTTTGACATTGATTAAAGTGTATGCGTTATAAATATAATGGTTGTTTCGAATATATTTGTTTTTGTTCTAACTTATTAAAATTTCCCTTTGTAGGTTCCATTTGAAGAAGGAATTAAGAATTTAAGTTTGAATACTGCTAAATGAGTTTATATATATATATATATATATATATATATATATATATTGAAAGCATTGAATTATAACTAACAAGGTTAACTTGTAAGTAAGAACAATATACAATTGTATACCAAGTTAACAATGTCTGCTTACAGCTCATCTAACTGACTGACAAAAACAAGTAATAAATCACACTTTACAATCAGCTCCAGCATTATTCTGCAACCATCCTACCTTGTTGAAACTACAACATGAACTCAGCTCACTCATCAAGGTTGAACGCTTCTAAAGTACATAGCAGACCCAGACTACAATAGCATCTAAACACAAAAGGAATATTGTCCACCAGAAAATAGTAGAAGTTGGTGAGGCTCAACTCTATCATATAGAACCATGCTCTTCGCCAATATGGATTTATGTACAAAATGGCAGCTATGGTCAACAACACTATGGCATAAGAAATCAGAAAACTCACATAGAAAGCATCCATGTCCATAAAGCCACCATCTCTTTTACGATCTTTTTTATCCTCTGAAACTCTTGGCATTATTGATGACGAAATGCATCTTTTAGACAACGGAGGTCCACAAAGGAAAGGGTTTCCCTCATAGCTACTATTGTCAAATGTTGCAAATTGTGCAACCATCTCAGGTGTCTTGCCAGATAAATTGTTGTGTGCTACACTGAAGACAGCTAGCCAATGTAGTTGAGTGAGTTGAGGGATTTTGCCATTCAATTTGTTGTAGGACAGATCCAAGCTCTCAATTTGCTTCAAGTTTGAAAATGATTGCGGAATCAATCCAGTCAAACTGTTATGGGACAGGTTTAACACCTGGATCATGCTAAGATTTCCTATTTCAGCAGGAATTTTACCTGTCAAATTGTTGCAGGACAGATCAAGCCCTGATATGTACTTGAGAATGCTTCCTTGGAAGTAATACGATATACTCTTTGTTGTAAACTCCAAAGGTTGTTTCATATAAGCTGGAGATGAAGCCATATACGTGCCAACTTCTTCTTGCCTAACCTTATTGCTAGCAGCGGTTATGCAAGGGAGGACATGGCCAGAAAGATTATTATTAGAAAGATCAACCAAGCTTAATTGGCCTAAGTTGCACAACTGAATTGGTATTTCACCTACAAGATTATTATAACCCAAAAGAAGATAGCTCAATTTTGGAAACTTGCCAATCCAATCTGGAATCCTTCTAGTGAAATAGTTGTGACTAAGATCCAATGTCATTAATTCAGAACAATAGTAAAATGTATTTGTCAGTGGTCCTTGTAGCCTATTATTCGATAAATAAACTTCTCTGATCTGTGGAAGGACAAAGCTAGATGGTAGGGTTCCAGAGAACTTGTTCTCTGATAGATCCAAGACTTGAAGAAAAGTCATATTCCTTATCCAACCAGGAATGCTACCAAAGAGATGATTATCACTCACATCCAGCATATTCAACAAGGTGCAGTTAAGTATGCTATATGGGATACTTCCAGTGAATTGATTGCCATCCAACAATAATCGATCCAATTCTTTGCAATTAGCCTGTTTTGGGAATATTTGGCCTTGCAAATTATTGTTTGAAAGAATGAGATTAAATAATGAAATACATCCAACAATCAAGTCTTGGGGTATTATGCCTGATAGTCGATTGTTGGACAAGTCTAATTTTATCAATTGGCTCATTTTCCCAAATGATGAAGGAATGTCACCAATGAGACCATTCCCAGACAAGTTTAGAAAATTTAAATTTGGAAATTGTACTCCAATTTCTGTTGGAATAGGACTGTTGAAGCTGTTGTCAGAGATATCTAAGTCTGACAAATACACATGGGAATGAATTGGCAAGTGGAGAGGCCCTAAAAGAGAACAACTAGGCAAGTAAAGTGTGTATAATTTTGAATTGTTTCCAATCAACCAATGTGGAAACTCTCCCTTCATTTTAATATCTGACAGATCAACATACTCTAACTTACGCTGATAATAGAGGAACTTGGGAAACACTCCACCATCTCCTTGACCTGACAAATCTAAGGTCTCTAATTGAAATTTCGGTGT